>NC_143041.1:39897446-40079946 GCF_057628025.1 Oncorhynchus mykiss
TCTGCATGACAATGTCCCCATATTAGTAAATAAAAAGGTCTAGACTATTGCCCTGGCTATACAGTGAAATATCGAACAATTTAAGCTTTTTTTGCATGTTGTCTAATTCATGTCATATCCTGTTCCCCCATGTTTGAGAAGATAACCAGCAGTATGTACTTCAGGGAGATAGTGAGACAGATTCTCATCGACCAACCAGGAGAGGTCTTCTGTTCCGGGGCCACATCACAGCGCCTCTGAAGAGAGACCAAGTAGTACAGCTACTAAGGTCTGTAGTAATAGTAGACAGATCCAACGTAAATCCACATGGGAAATATAAGATTAGTAAAATGAATGTGCTTTTAATGCTGGTTAGGGTTACTTACAGTAAGTGTTTACACTTGCATAAGTGAAGTAGGCTTTCATACCAGGGTTCTCTCCATTGTGATATCATCACTTCCAACTAGAGTTTCTATTGGACAAATTCAGGTAGGCCCCTCCCCGCAGTGTTGCCAACTTAGTGACTTAGTCGCTATATTTAGCGAGTATTCAGACCCCTCTAGCGACTTTTTCTGGTGTTATTGGAGACTTTTGGAGACTCTGACGTGAAAGCACATATCTTTCTTACACGCTGACCAGACCGTCGCAAAATACATTTAGAAATCCATGTTATTCAATTATTGCGCCCACACTTCTCACGAGCATCTGCGATGCCAAGGGCCAAAATAGAAATCCTTTCTATTTCTGACGCAGATCGTGCTGCAAGTCCTGCCTCTCCCATCTCCTCATTGGTTTATAGAAGCAGGTGCCAACGTGCCATCTCCTCATTGGTTATACCCATGTGGGTGATTGAAAGACAAAATGTTTTGCCGGTTGTCGTGGTAATACTATGAAAGTGTAGATACCGATCACCATATAAGTTCAAAGATGAAAAAGCCTGGGAGGAGAGATGACAATAAACGATTCGGTTGGCCTTTTTATGTGTGGATTAATTGTCGGAGTAGAGGACCTTGTGCATTTCAGATAAAATAACAACTCAATGTTTATATCCCATGACAAATTAGCTAGCAACAGCAAGCTAGCTAAATAGGCCAAATTAGCTAGCAAGTGCAAGCTAACTAGCTAAATTGCCATACATGTTTAATGCTTTTCGACCTGTCCCCAAATTAATGTTTGTTTTGAAATTAGAGTTTGTTTTGATATTTTAACCTGCGTGTCGTGATCGCGTTTGGTGAGGGGGGAAGCCGCCGCTGGCTGATCCCGCCCTGGCTTACATTCAGGGTGGGATGTACAGTGCCTTGCGAAAGTATTCGGCCCCCTTGAACTTTGCGACCTTTTGCCACATTTCAGGCTTCAAACATAAAGATATAAAACTGTATTTTTTTGTGAAGAATCAACAACAAGTGGGACACAATCATGAAGTGGAACGACATTTATTGGATATTTCAAACTTTTTTAACAAATCAAAAACTGAAAAATTGGGCGTGCAAAATTATTCAGCCCCCTTAAGTTAATACTTTGTAGCGCCACCTTTTGCTGCGATTACAGCTGTAAGTCGCTTGGGGTATGTCTCTATCAGTTTTGCACATCGAGAGACTGACATTTTTCCCATTCCTCCTTGCAAAACAGCTCGAGCTCAGTGAGGTTGGATGGAGAGCATTTGTGAACAGCAGTTTTCAGTTCTTTCCACAGATTCTCGATTAGATTCAGGTCTGGACTTTGACTTGGCCATTCTAACACCTGGATATGTTTATTTTTGAACCATTCCATTGTAGATTGTGCTTTATGTTTTGGATCATTGTCTTGTTGGAAGACAAATCTCCGTCCCAGTCTCAGGTCTTTTGCAGACTCCATCAGGTTTTCTTCCAGAATGGTCCTGTATTTGGCTCCATCCATCTTCCCATCAATTTTAACCACCTTCCCTGTCCCTGCTGAAGAAAAGCAGACCCAAACCATGATGCTGCCACCACCATGTTTGACAGTGGGGATGGTGTGTTCAGGGTGATGAGCTGTGTTGCTTTTACGCCAAACACATTGCATTGTTGCCAAAAAGTTCAATTTTGGTTTCATCTGACCAGAGCACCTTCTTCCACATGTTTGGTGTGTCTCCCAGGTGGCTTGTGGCAAACTTTAAACAACACTTTTTATGGATATCTTTAAGAAATGGCTTTCTTCTTGCCACTCTTCCATAAAGGCCAGATTTGTGCAATATACGACTGATTGTTGTCCTATGGACAGAGTCTCCCACCTCAGCTGTAGATCTCTGCAGTTCATCCAGAGTGATCATGGGCCTCTTGTCTGCATCTCTGATCAGTCTTCTCCTTGTATGAGCTGAAAGTTTAGAGGGACGGCCAGGTCTTGGTAGATTTGCAGTGGTCTGATACTCCTTCCATTTCAATATTATCGCTTGCACAGTGCTCCTTGGGATGTTTAAAGCTTGGGAAATCTGTTTGTATCCAAATCCGGCTTTAAACTTCTTCACAACAGTATCTCGGACCTGCCTGGTGTGTTCCTTGTTCTTCATGATGCTCTCTGAGCTTTTAACGGACCTCTGAGACTATCACAGTGCAGGTGCATTTATACGGAGACTTGATTACACACAGGTGGATTGTATTTATCATCATTAGTCATTTAGGTCAACATTGGATCATTCAGAGATCCTCACTGAACTTCTGGAGAGAGTTTGCTGCACTGAAAGTAAAGGGGCTGAATAATTTTGCACGCCCAATTTTTCAGTTTTTGATTTGTTAAAAAAGTTTGAAATATCCAATAAATGTCGTTCCACTTCATGATTGTGTCCCACTTGTTGTTGATTCTTCACAAAAAATACAGTTTTATATATTTATGTTTGAAGCCTGAAATGTGGCAAAAGGTCGCAAAGTTCAAGGGGGCTGAATACTTTCGCAAGGCACTGTAAATGTAAAAAACTAAACTAAAAAACTAAAAAATTTGATAAAATAAAAAACAAAGTAACTCCGCCAGAGTGTCTCTTTTGGGTCACTTTTGCCGGTCCCAAGCCCGGATAAAGGAGGAGGGTTGGAATTGTGACATAAAAAACAAAAACAAGAATCGACAGAAGAAAGTTAATTTGTAGTTCTAAACATATTTAGGGTGTTTTTTACTCACTTTTTGTCTCTCCCACGACATAATTCCTCTCTCCTACAGCATCCATTACAATTACATGCACATGGCCAATTATGCAAATTAGGTGGTGACGTCATTTCGCTACTTCTAGTGACTTTTAGGACAGCCAATAGCTACTTTCCTTACTGAGGAGTTGGCAACACTGCCTCCCCGTTTTGTTCTGTTTGCTGCTTCTGTATGCTTCTGTTTGGTTACTTTGGTTCTGAGTCTTCCAAAAATGTCTAAAAAATCTACCTATTCACAAAGTATCTTGATGAATCCCACAGCACACCCTCACCCCCTGCGTTTCTTTCATTAACATATTTACTAATGACCTGCCACTGGCTCTGAATAAAGCCTGTGGATGACTCAACACTATGCATGTCTGCTACTACAGCAAGTGAAATTAATGCAACACTTAACAAAGAGCTGCAGTCAGTTTCAGAATAGGTTGCAAGAAATAAGTTAGTCCTAAATATTTCCAAAACTAAAAGCATTGTATTTGAGACAAATCATTCACTTAACAATAAACCGCAACTAAAACTTGTAATTAATAATGTGGAAATTTAGCAAGTTGAGGTGACTAAACTGTATTTTCTTACTAGCATAGACTTTGCTGCTTTGTCGAGGAAAGATGACTAACTATGACTGTGATTTGTGGTTTTCCCACCTAGCTATCTTAAAATGAATGCACTAAATGCAAGTCGCTTCGGATAAAAGCATCTGCTGAAGGACTAAAATGTAAAATGTAAAATGTAGTGAATACACCCCAGGCGTACAAGAAAATCAAGTTTGAGACTCCTCTATATTTCCCCCCAGTGACCGCTTGGCGCTACTGCAGGTGCGGTCCATTCTGCTGCAGCTGCGTCTGGACAGCATACGTGATGACAGCGTCATCGTCAAGGTGGTGTGGTCCATTTTTTTATATATATATAAAAAAAGTAACAACAAATCAATACAGGAAGAACATGTGGGAACACAAGTATAAATAAATAATATACAAAGGACAATTGGGCTAGGGGTGTGGGGTGTGGGGCTGGAGGCGGGGCTAGGGGTGTGGGGTGTGGGGCTGGAGGCGGGGCTAGGGGTGTGGGGTGTGGGGCTGGAGGCGGGGCTAGGGTGTACAATATCACATTAAACAAGGACCTTAAGGGACATACATAACACTTATAATTCTAACAGCTTTTTTGTTAGTAGAGTATTTAATTGTCTTAAAATATAGTTCCATTTATTTTTGTAAGGTAAAAAATGTGGTGTTTTGTTTGTAAATTTACATTCATGAATATGAAATTTGGCCAAAAGAACAATTAAATGAATTACATAAAATTGTTTCATCTTATTTCTATTGTAGGTAAATAATCCAAGCAGTACATCTCTCCACAATAGTGTAAAATCTTCATAAATGTGTTATAATTATAAATTATAATTATAAATTATACATCTACTGATGTCTTGCCACAGTTTCCTTACATGAAATCAACGGCAAAAAAGATGACACACTGTTTCTGGGTGGTTGATGTTTTCCTTAAACTTCTTCATATAGTGGTTGGCAGGATAATATTTATGAACAATTTTAAAGGAAACTTCCTTAATTTTGTTAACAAGTAGGCATGTGTGTGGCAACATCCAAACTTTTTTTCCAAAAGATATTATCAATAAATCCGTTCCAATAAGGCATGACATAAGGTATATAGATACAACATCCTGCTGAAACAAGGATCGTATCGCTCTGTTGTTGAATGGACCAAAAGAGAAACAAATCTTTCCTACTGATGAGTCAACAGGGTCAACAGAAGGTAGGCTCTGAGGGTCAGGTCTTTCCTACTGATGAGTCAACAGGGTCAATAGAAGGTAGGTTCTGAGGGTCAGGTCTTTCCTACTGATGAGTCAACAGGGTCAATAGAAGGTAGGCTCTGAGGGTCAGGTCTTTCCTACTGATGAGTCAACAGGGTCAATAGAAGGTAGGCTCTGAGGGTCAGGTCTTTCCTACTGATGAGTCAACAGCGTCAACAGAAGGTAGGCTCTGAGGGTCAGGTCTTGACAGGTTCCTGAATAACATAGCAACACCTGAGGGAATGGCATCTAAAACAATTGCAAAATCTTTAGGTGTTACGGGACCTTGTAAAGTGATAAGAATTCTTTATAACTGAGTAAAAGACCCTCTGCATTTACCAGTTGGCTCACCAATAGGATATTATTTCAGAACCAATATTCTAAAAACAAAGAAGTATTTTTATACAATATATCACGATTATTCCATATATAATATCTGTGTAGAGAAAAATTATGCTTATAAATTAAGGATCATGACAAGAAAACCTACCGATGAAAAGCAGAGTCACTGCAACTTTGTCAATATTAGAATTGCAAACCAACATGAAGTTAAGGCCACCAAAAGTAGACAAGACATGATGAGGAATATAATTCCACATAGAAGTGGGTCTTCTTATGAATTGTTTTATCCAATTGATCTTAAAAGTAGTAAAGGTAGTAATGTCCAGAAAATTCAACCCACCATACTCATAAGTATTCATTACAACAGTTTTCCTAATGTAATGTGTACGGTTTCTCCACAGATAGTTGAAAAGCATCTGGTCTATCGCCTTGCTTAAAGACAGCCTTGTTACCTTCAGCCTTGGTTATTAGGACTCTTCCTTTTAAAGATTAAGTCCCTCTGTAGCCATTGATTTCGTTTATTCTTTTTTTTTTTTTTTAATAAGAGGTTTAAAATTGAGCAAGCCTCTCGACTTCTGCTCCTTAATAATGGTTATGCCTAAATATGTACAGTTGAATTCAAAAGTTTACATACACCTTAGCCAAATACATTTAAACAGTTAACAATTCATGACATTTAATCCTCGTAAAAATTCCCTGTCTTAGGTCAGTTAGGATCACCGTTTATTTAAAGGATGTGAAATGTCAGAATAATAGTAGAGAGGGTGATTTATTTCAGCTTTTATTTCTTTCATCACATTCCCAGTGGGTCAGAAGTTTACATACACTCAATTAGTATTTGGTAGCATTGCTTTTAAATTGTTTAACTTGGGTCAAAAATTTCAGGTTGCCTTCCACTAGCTTCCCACAATAAGTTGGGTGAATTTTGGCCCATTTCTCCTAACAGAGCTGGTGTAACTGAGTCAGGTTTGTAGGCCTCCTTGCTCGAACACACTTTTTCAGTTCTGCCCAAACATTTTCTATAGGATTGAGGTCAGGGCTTTGTGATGGCCACTCCAATACCTTGACTTTGTTGTCCTTAAGCCATTTTGCCACAACTTTGGAAGTATGCTTGGGGTCATTGTCCATTTTGAAGACCCATTTGCGACCAAGCTTTAACTTCCTGACTGATGTCTTGAGATTTTGCTTCAATATATCCACAAAATGTTCCCCTCCTCATGATGCCATCTATTTTTTGAAGGGCACCAGTCCCTTCAGCATCTTCACAAGGTCATTTGCTGTTGTTCTGGGATTGAGTTGCACTTTTTGCACCAAAGTACGTTCATCTCGAGGAGACAAAATGTGTCTCCTTCCTGAGCGGTATGACGGCTGCGTGGTCCCATGGTGTTTATACTTGCGTACTATTGTTTGTACAGATGAACGTGGTACCTTCAGGCGTTTTTAAAATTGCTGCCAAGGATGAACCAGACTTGTGGAGGTCTACCATTTTTTTTCTGAGGTCTTGGCTGATTTCTTTTGATTTTCCATTGTCGTCAAGCAAAGAGACACTGAGTTTGAAGGTAGGCCTTGAAATGCATCCAAAGGTACACCTCCAATTGACTCAAATGATGTCAATTAGCCTATCAGAAGCTTCTAAAGCCATGACATCATTTTCTGGAATTTCCCAAGCTGTTTAAAAGCACAGTCAACTTAGTGTATGTAAACTTCTGACCCACTGGAATTGTGATACAGTGAATTATAAATTAAATAATCTGTCTGTAAACAATTGTTGGTAAAATTACTTGTGTCATGCACAAAGTATATGTCCTAACCGACTTGCCAAAACTATAGTTTGTTAACAATAAATTTGTGGAGTGGTTGAAAAACGAGTTTTAATGACTCCAACCTAAGTGTATGTAAACTTCCGACTTCAACTGTAAGGTCTTCTTTCACTGGAATACCATAATATGAAGGTTTCACACAATCTTTGACAGCTATGAGTTCACATTTATTAATGTTAAGATATAGACCAGACACTTTGGAAAAGGATTGTGTCACATTGGTCAATATGGGAATTTGGTTAGCATCTTTCAGAAAAAATGTAGTTTCGTCAGCCAGCTGGCTTATAATTTCTTTACCAGCTATGGAGATACCTTGTACAGGACTATTATTTAAATAATTTGTGAGAAGTTGGGTGATGAATAAAAACAGATACAGAGAGATAGGACAACGAAGCCCAATTCCTCTCTTTAACTCAAATCTCGATGAGGTGCCATATTTCAAGTTGATAGAGCTGTTACCATTTGTATAGAGTATTAATATCCTTACAGAAAAAAATCCCCAAAGCTACATTTCTTAAGGGAGTGGAAGAGGAACTGATGCTCTACTGTGTCAAATGCTTTATAAAAAAACTACATATAATATGAAGCTATCCTCAGTTATTAGATCTGAGTAGTCAAGTAGGTCTAATACTAGTCTGATATTGTTAGAAATATGTCTGTTCCTCATAAAGCCAGACTGTGTTTCGTCAATGATTGCATCCAGGACTTCTTTAATTATATTTGCAAGTAGTAAGGTTAATATCTTATAGTCATTATTAAGAAGACAAATTGGACACCAGTTATCGATAAACAGCACTTTTTTTTTAGGCTTAGGTATCAGTGTTATTAACCCCTGACTCATTATATAAGGGAGAACATTGTTTTTAATACACTCTAAAAAAAGACTTCAAATAGGAAGGGAGCTACTTGTTCAGAATTTTTTTTGTAAAATTCTGAAGTAATTCCATCAACATCTGGTGATTTATTGTTCTTTAGATGTTTGATAGACTCTATAATCTCTTCAACGTTGATGGGTTCATTACTCTGTTTAGATTCTTTATCACTGATAGAGAGAACATTATTTAGTGAATCAAAAAAACATATCTGTGGATTCCTGATAGTAAGTAGAGCTATACAATTTCCTGTAAAAATTGCTACAATATTTAGCGATTCATTTTTGGTCATGTGTAATACACCATCAATGTTTAACTTGTGGATAGTGTTACTTGTAGAGTGAAATTGCTCAAGTCTAAAGAAATAGGATGAATTCTGTTCTCCCTCCTCAATCCATTTTTTCCTAGATCTAATAATGTCTCCTTCTGCTTTTAATCTCTATATATTATCCAGTTTCTCTATATATTATCAATTTTATTTCATCTCTATATATTATCCAATTTATTTAATATATATACATATATATATATATATATATATATATATATATATATATATATATATAAAATCCAGTTTATTTAATCTATATATATTATCCAGTTTATTTTGCAACTCAATCAGTTTCTTCTTCTCCTCCCAGAGAGGTCGGCTGGGGACCTCTGAGAAACGGAAGTGTGTGTGGTACATTGTCTCCGCCTGGTGGCCACCGTTGTCGACACAATCCGATAGAACCGTGGGCCGAACCACATGGACATCACTGTGGGGGTGAACGGAACGCGCTACAAGCTGTATCCACAGTGTGTAGTCTCCAGGGGCAAGGGAATTTTCGATTTCACAGGATTATAAATTATACTTGTGTCGTTTAATTGGTATAAAGAAAGAAGAGGATATAATATTTCTGGTCAGATGAGACACAGCAAGGAAATACTAATCAAACCTCTAGGGGCAGCACGTCGTCAGGAGTCAAACTAACACGAAGGTTGCAGTAAAACACTTAAAAAGACACACCCTATCCCCTCAGCCCTCAAATTAAGTGGAGACTTCTGATGACGTATCATGACGTCTGACAAGTATACACTTGCAAGGCAAGAGGCGAGGAAGAATTGATTCGGTCATTATTTTACATTCACGATTGTTACATTGCTAACGTGGCTAGAAGAGCTTAGTGAGATAACCAACAACTCACATTGGAAAAAAATAGTGTTGCAATTCCCGAACAATCATCAACATGCCTAAAAGAAAGAGTGCTACCAAGGGAGATGAGCCTGCAAGACGTTCAGCACGTTTGTCATCTAGACCGTCGCCCAAACTCCAAAAAAAGAGCCGCACCCAAAAAGCCAGTCAAAGGAAAGAAGGCAGCTGAGAACGGTGATGCCAAGGCTGAGGCGAAGGTTGAAGCCGCTGGAGACGCCAAATGAAGAACTGTTTGAAGTTGTGATCATTCTGTGTACTTGGTGACTGTACAGTTTAAAAATAAGTATTTTTTACCAAGTTTTTTTTGTAATATTAAAATATCATTTATAGTTCATTGTGGGCTTACATTTGACGTAAATGAAGCTATTCCAAGGGCTTGCCACGTTCATATCCATTTATGCCTTGTTTAAATGAATACCGTCCATATCCAGTCAGTTTTAAAAACCAACAACAAAAAACTTCTAAACCTGTTTTGTTTTTGTTTTTACTGCTGAATGTGTTATTTTCCTACATAAATCCAAACATTAAAGGCAGCTAAAGTGTGTTTCTAAAATGTTTAAGAGGAATCGGGTTTTTGCCACTCCTTTTAGTTTTTTTATTGTACAAGTAATATGAATTAATTACATACCAAATGTTTTGAATCAACATCAGATCTTCTCATTCAGGAGACAAAAGACACCGTTTGAAAGTAATCACTAACTTGTATTAGGTCAACACACAAAATTAAAAATGTGAACTTAATCATTTTTTCTATTGTTTATTTTATTAAATTGTTCTGTAAGAACAGTGGAAAGAGCTATTGTGACGCCTATGAAACTTGAAATGTTCTTGAATAAAATGATAAAAAGGAGAGAGAAAAAAAAGGGGCGAGGAAGGAAATAATGATTTTTAAAAGGTCCACCATTGGCCGGAATTTCGTCACTCGTTCATCCCGCGATGATTGTTTTCAGCCACAGGTAGCGTGTGGATGCTTCATATGCACTACAGTCAATTATGAGTCCACTTATATTACATATATAATTATTAATATACGCCTACTGTATGATAGCTAGCAAATTAATTAACTGACGTTAGCCTGCCTTGCTGGAACTTCTGAAGAAGGAATATGTTTTATTTCTACAATTTCCGAAAGATAACCAAAACATATTTACTTTTTACGAGACGTGTTTGTGCCGTTATGTACACTATTAGCACAATGTCTAATGTATTTGCATTCGTTTTTACTTACACTTGTATGTCGACTTCTCCATTGATGTTGTTTTTAAGTATTCGCAGACTTTTCTTAGCAGATGTACAATCGTCGCCAATTGAATTATGGGGAGTTTCAGGCCCCGGAGTGAAGATGATTGTAAACGATGGCTGAGGGGCTTACGTTTCAAACTTCCCTTGCTTGGCTAATCATTTGGACCGCCCTCCAAGATGACGTGGATCCCACCTAGGGCACAAGGTGAGGGTGTGTCTTTTATGCTTTCATGCTAGTGATGGTGTCATCGCTCTCACACTCCCACATACTGACTGGTCACTGGAAGTTCAACATGGCACCTCATGGCAAATCAAATCAAATTTATTTATATAGCCCTTCATACATCAGCTGATATCTCAAAGTGCTGTACAGAAACCCAGCCTAAAACCCCAAACAGCAAGCAATGCAGGTGTAGAAGCACGGTGGCTTGGAAAAACTCCCTAGAAAGGCCAAAACCTAGGAAGAAACCTAGAGAGGAACCAGGCTATGTGGGGTGGCCAGTCCTCTTCTGGCTGTGCCGGGTGGAGATTATAACAGAACATGGCCAAGGTGTTCAAATGTTCATAAATTACCAGCATGGTCAAATAATAATAATCACAGGCAGAACAGTTGAAACTGGAGCAGCAGCACGGCCAGGTGGACTGGGACAGCAAGGAGTCATCGTGTCAGGTAGTCCTGAGGCATGATCCTAGGGCTCAGGTCCTCCGAGAGAAAGAAAGAGAGAATTAGAGAGAGCATACTTAAATTCACACAGGACACTGGATAAGACAGGATAATTACTCCAGATATAACAGACTGACCCTAGCCCCCCGACACATAAACTACTGCAGCATAAATACTGGAGGCTGAGACAGGGGTCAGGAGACACTGTGGCCCCATCCGATGACACCCCCGGACAGGGCCAAACAGGAAGGATATAACCCCACCCACTTTGCCAAAGCACAGCCCCCACACCACTAGAGGGATATCTTCAACCACCAACTTACCATCCTGAGACAAGGCCGAGTATAGCCCACAAAGATCTCCGCCACGGCACAACCCAAGGGGGGGTGCCAACCCAGACAGGAAGGTCACATCAGTGACTCAACCCACTCAAGTGACGCAAAGAACTCTCTGAGGATCTGAAAAAAATAATTGTTGCTTTACATAAAGATGGCCTGGGCTATAAGAAGATTGCCAAGACCCTGAAACTGAGCTGTAGCACGGTGGCCAAGACCATACAGCGGTTTAACTGGACAGGTTCCACTCAGAACAGGCCTCGCCATGGTCGACCAAAGAAGTTGAGTGCACGTGCTCAGCGTCATATCCAGAGGTTGTCTTTGGGAAATAGACGTATGAGTGCTGCCAGCATTGCTGCAGAGGTTGAAGGGGTGGGGGGTCAGCCTGTCAGTGCTCAGACCATATGCCGTACACTGCATCAAATTGGTCTGCATGGCTGTTGTCCCAGAAGGAAGCCTCTTCTAAAGATGATGCACAAGAAAGGCCGCAAACAGTTTGCTGAAGACAAGCAGACTAAGGACATGGATTACTGGAACCATGTCCTGTGGTCTGATGAGACCAAGATAAACTTATTTGGTTCAGATGGTGTCAAGCGTGTGTGGCGGCAACCAGGTGAGGAGTACAAAGACAAGTGTGTCTTGCCTACAGTCAAGCATGGTGGTGGGAGTGTCATGGTCTGGGGCTGCATGACTGCTGCCGGCACTGGGGAGCTACAGTTCATTGAGGGAACCGTGAATGCCAACATGTACTGTGACATACTGAAGCAGAGCCTGATCCCCCCTCCCTTCGGAAACTGGGCCGCAGGGCAGTATTCCAACATGATAACGACCCCAAACACACCTCCAAGACGACCACTGCCTTGCTAAAGAAGCTGAGGGTAAAGGTGATGGATTGGCCAAACATGTCTCCAGACCTAAACCCTATTGAGCATCTGTGGGGCATCCTCAAATGGAAGGTGGAGGAGTGCAAGGTCTCTAAAGTCCACCAGCTCTGTGATGTCATCATGGAGGAGTGGAAGAGGACTCCAGTGGCAACCTGTGAAGTTCTGGTGAACTCCATGCCCAAGAGGGTTAAGGTAGTTCTGGAAAATGATGGTGGCCACACAAAATATTGACACTTTGGGCCCAATTTGGACATTTTCACTTAGGGGTGTACTCACTTTTGTTGCACTCACTACTTTACATTGTAGCAAAGTGTCATTTCTTCAGTATTGTCACATGAAAAGATATACTCAAATATTTACAAAAACGTGAGGGGTGTCTTAACAGCGCGATTTGCCAAGTCAGGATACTCTGAGCGCAGACAAATCCAGAAATCTGGCAGTGGCTTCTAATTTAAATTACATTTTCACAGAACCGCTTGTTGCAATTTCGATGAGGCTCTCTTGTTCAGATATCGGTAAGTGGACTGGAGGCAGGGCATGAAAGGGATAACGAAACCAGTTGTTTGTGTCATCCGTTTCAGGACAGTACCTGGGTAATTGCGCAACCAACTCACTCAGGTGCTTCGCTATATCACATTTGACATTGTCCGTAAGATTGAGTTCATTTGCACACAAAAAATGATACCATGATGAAAAGACCTCTGTGTGTTGCCCTTGTTAATGCAGACAGAGAAGAGCTCCAACTTCTTAATCATAGCCTCAATTTTGTCCCGCACATTGAATATAGTTGCAGAGAGTCCCTGTAATCCTAGATTCAAATCATTCAGGTAGGCCAGTCGTGTGAGAAACTCATCATGCAAGCGGTCAGACAAGTGAAAATGATGGTCAGTAAAGAAAACTTTAAGCTCATTTATCAATTCAAAAAAACATGTCAGTACTTTGCCCCTTGATAACCAGCGCACTAAAAGTATTACGTGGTCGCTGCCCTTTCACTGCATAGTGCAGAAAATACACGAGAGATCAGGGGCCTTGCTTCAACAAAGTTAACCATTTTCACTGTAGTGTGCAAAATGTCTTTCAAGCTGTCAAGCATTTCTTTGGCAGCAAGAGCCTCTTGGTGGATGCTGCAGTGTACCCAAGTGGCGTCGGGAGCAACTGCTTGCACGCGCGTTACCACTCCACTATGTCTCCCTGTCATGGCTTTTGCGCCATCAGTACAGATACCAACACATCTTGACCACCGAAGTCCATTTGATGTCACAAAGCTTTCCAGTACTTTACAAATATCTTCTCCTGTTGTACTGGTTTCCAGAAGAGGATATCTTCCTTAATTGGCCCTCACAAAAATGTAATTGACATATAGCTCACCATATAAAAACGCTTCTAGCCCCTTCTTATTTATGGTATTATACATCTTACTACTCGAAAGTAGTAAAACTTTATTTTTCAAATTGGCATGTTTTGTTTCTAAATGTCTGTGCAAGAGTGAAGGTTTCATCGAGTTGTGAGATAGTACTTTTGCACATATAACACACTGTGGCTGAGGAAAGGCACTACTCCCAATATAAGTGAACCCGAAATCAATGTAGTTGTCATCATATTTGCGCCTTTTCGATGGCCCAATGTCCCTGTCTGTTGTTCGGTGCTTTCCCAGGTAAGGGGGCAGTAGCTCTTTGGCTGCATCAGGTTCACAACTGTCAGTGTCCATGCTAGCTGTGCTAACAACAAATTAAGAATTACTGATAGTATTGGATGTGCTCGTGGAAGCAGAACTTGTGTTGTTGACAGGTGCAGGTGTAGTACTGCCGGTAGTAGCAGTACTACCAGTAGAGCTGGTATGTGTCTCTATGGATGCGGGCCTTACTTTTTTTTAACCATTTATCCATTTTCGAGCAAACGTTAGTGGAATTCCCACGAGAGAGTAACGGTTAATGTGATTAGATGTTAATTATTTGACTACGCTAGCTGTATTTGACATTGTGTTGTTATTTCGATGAACACTAGATGGTTTCATTTTATTTTTGGCAGTGAAACAAGGCTACTCGGGCAAGAAAAAAAAACTCACCCAAATGTATAGCCCAGTTGGAAAATATAAATGGACTATATTTTTTAATTTGGCTTACCCCCGACGGCATTGCGCGCACCCCAGTTTGGGAATAACTGTACTAGTTGCATCCGTTACCTGATGTGGAATAGAGTTCCAGATAGCCATGGCTTTATGTAGTACTGTGCGCCTCCCATAGTCTTCATTTGGGGATTGTGAAGAGACCTTTGGTGGCATGTCTTGTGGGGTATGCATGGGTGTCTGAGCTGTGTGCTGGTAGTTTAAACAGACACCTCGGTGCATTCAGCATGTCTACACTTTTTTACAAAAACAAGTAGTGATGAAGTCAATCTCTCAATCTCTCCGTTCTGTCTCATATTGCTCAAATAAACAGCAGACCTGGTTTATGCTGCCTCTGACTCTGGTCCTCTGACTCTGGTCCCCTGAGTCAGAGGCAGCATTCTGGGAACTGAAGCACCGCTTCACTTCTACTCCAATCCTTACCCAGCCAGACCCAGAACTCCAGTTTGACCTCGAGGTGGATGCTTCCGATACCGGGGTAGGTGCAGTCCTGTCTCAACGTTCTCCCGTGGATCAGAAGCTTCATCCTTGTGCCTTGTCCCGCAAGCTCTCACCTGCAGAGAGAAATGTTGACGTTGGCAACCTGGAACTTGACTGTTAAGCTGGCTCTTGAGGAGTGGCGTCACTGGTTAGAGCGTTCAGTTCTTCCCTTCATTGTGTGTACAGATCATAAAAATCTAGCCTCCATCCAGACCGCCAAACGTCCCAACTCTCGGCAGGCCAGATGGGCATAGTTTTTTGGAAGATTCAACTTCACACTCACTTATCGCCCCGGATCTAAGAATACCAAGCCTGATGCCGTCTCTCGTCAGTTCACCGCAAACAACAAAAGTTCAGAGCCTGAGACCATGATGCCTTCCTCCTGCATCGTTGCTGCCGTCTCCTGGGAGATTGAGTCCCGTGTTCGTCAGGCTCAGCTAAACCAGCCTGATCCTAGAAACAGCCCTTGTAAGGATGTGTTTGGGCCAGATTCAGTTCGTTCTGAGGTTCTTCAGTGGGCTCATTCTACTCACCTAATTTCTGCAGCATTAGTAAAGATGTGATGTTGATGATTTCATTCATGTGCTCTTTGTAACTAACCTGGTAGGTTGACTGATAACCTGAACCAGGTTGCAGGCACTAGTTATAGTTTGAAGCTTTTTCTTTAGTGGGCAGCTTGATGAAAGCCAGTCAATATTTAAATCACCCAGAAAATATACCTCACTGTTGATGTCACATACATTATCAAGCATTTCACACATGTTATCCAGATACTGACTGTTAGCACTTGGTGGTCTATAGCAGCTTCCCACCAGAATGGGCTTTAGGTGAGACAGATGAACCTGTAGCCATATTACTTCAACCGTATTTAACATGAGATCCTCTCTAAGCTTTACAGGAATGTGGTTCTGAATATAAACGGCAACACCTCTACCTTTGGAGTTACTGTCTTTTCTGTAGATGTTATAACCATGTATTGCCACCACTGTATCATCAAATTATTATCTAAGTTAGTTTCAGAGATTGTCAGAATATGAATGTCATCTGTTACTAGTAAAGTATTGATTTCATGAGCCTTGTCTCTTAAGCTATTCTTGTTTCTTAAGCTTTTCTGGGATTCTTGATTGTTTTCATTGCTTTACTGGGAAGCTTAGCAGAAGTAGACATGCTGATGCTATTTATGTTAGTGCAGGGTGAGCTGCACACACTGGACTTCCTACTAGGGCACACTGCCTCAGTGCTAACAGTATAACTCTGGGTCATAAGCACATGATTACTGCATACAATAGTTGTAGGATTAGCAGAGTCATTCAGTGCAGTTAGGGGGACAAATTAGGTTCCTTACATTGTGTCTTCCAACGTACCTGGGATAATGTACATTTGCTGAAGGATTATAACAACTCAGTGACACAATGGCAGGGATTAACTGAGCTGGGCTTAGGTCATTGATAAGTCATTGTCTCAACACAGCTTTATAATGCTGTGAAAGGATCCAGGAACTCAAATGATTTGGGTGGATCCCATCCTCCTTATTAAACAAGGTTTGTTTCCAGAAGCTATCTAAATTGTCAATAAATGTTACATGCACAGAGCTGCAATAGTCTCGTAGCCAGTTACAACATGTAGTCAGGAGTCAAACTAACACCTAGTCCATACTTTGACAACATGTAGTTTGGAGTCAAACTAACACATAGTCCAGATTTTGGCACAGTTTTAAAGCACAACAGAACACATCTTACACAGTACCTCTTGAACTGTTCAGCTTCTCCAGAATCCTCAAGGGCACAGTCAAGGCTCTGGCGCCGCAGTGTCTCGTGGAGTTTGTCCTATCAAAGGATCTATATGGAACCTTTTTTTAAGGTTCTGTAAAGAACCATGCTCATAAGGTTCTAAATGGAACCTGTATTGCGCTATAAATAACCCTTACCTACGGTTCTATAAAGAACCATAAAGGTTCTATATAGCACCAAAAAAGGGTTCCGCTATGGTTACAACCCTTTTTGGTGCTATATAGAACCCTTTTTATAGCTCTTTATATAATCTTTATGGAAAATGGTTCTATAAATAACCTTTCTCAATCTAAAAAGTTAAGAACAATACAAGCTTTTTTATTCTGGATTAATAGCCTTATTACATTGTTAAAATTCCATAGGTTTTATTATTGTGTTTATTATCAAGTTGAATCAGTTGTGCTAGCTCCGGAACAGAGATACTTGATAACTATTGAATTAGATTGACACAAGGCCATTTGTGAGTCTTTCACAAGACACCATTACTGTCCATTGTCTTTTATCTAACATGTCATAATTGCATAACGCAACAGAATTGATAAACTGGAATGACACGCTCACTCATGGTTGCACAAAACGAGCAGTGCTCAAACCATACCCCAAAATATTCCCATGAGCCGCCACCCCTACATTTGAAATGCCACTAAAAGAGGAAAGAACATTTTTTTTGAACTGCAAGGAACCATTCAAGTACTCAAAGGGTTCTTTGTGGAACCACACTGACCCATCACCTTTCCCAAAGAACCTCTGAGGAAACCTAATTTCTTAGTATTTAGCATGTGTTGAGTAAGACATATTGACACTTACCAATGTTTTACAAATCTATATTCAATTTTCACCTCCTGTAGGATTAAATTACACAGTCAGGTAAAAGTGATTCATTCTTATTCATATCCTGTGTTACAACATTGGAATGTCCCCTATTACAGTTGAAGTCGGAAGTTTAGATACACTTAGGTTGGAGTCATTAAAACTAGTTTTTCAACCACTAATTTCTTGTTAACAAACTATAGTTTTGGCAAGTTGGTTAGGACATCTACTTTGTGCATGACACAAGTAATTTTACCAGCAATTGTTTACAGTCAGATTATTTCACTTATAATTCACTGTATCACAATTCCAGTGGGTCGGAAGTTTACATACACTAAGTTGACTGTGCCTTTAAACAGCTTGGAAAATTACAGAAAATTATGTCATGACTTTAGAAGCTTCTGATAGGCTAATTGACATAATTTGAGTCAATTGGAGGTGTACCTGTGGATGTATTTCAAGGCGTACCTTCAAACCCAGTGCCTCTTTGCTTGACATCATGGGAAAATCAAAAGAAATGAACCAAGACCTCAGGAAAAAAATGGTATACCTCCACAAGTCTGGTTCATAATTGGGAGCAATTTCCAAACGCCTGAAGGTACCACGTTCATCTGTACAAACAACAGTACGCAAGTATAAACACCATGGCACCACACAGCCGTCATAACGCTCTAGTCTTCTAGAGATAAACTTATTTTGGTGTGAAAAGTGCAAATCAATCCCAGAACAACAGCAAAGAGCCTTGTGCAGGTGCTGGAGGAAACAGGTACAAAAATATCTATATCCACAGTAAAATGAGTCCTATATTGACAACCTGAAAGTCCGCTCAGCAAGGAAGAAGCCACTGCTCCAAAACCGCCATAAACCAGACTACGGTTTGCAACTGCATATGGGGACAAAGATTGTACTTTTTGGAGAAATGTCCTCTGGTCTGATGAAACAAAAATAGAACTGTTTGGCCATAATGACCATTGTTATGTTTGGAGGAAAAAGGGGGAGGCTTCCAAGCTGAAGAACACCATCCCAACAGTGAAGCATGGGGGTGGCAGCATCATGTTGTGGGAATGCTTTGCTGCAGGAGGACCTGGTGCACTTCACAAAATAGATGGCATCATTAGGTAGGAAAATGATGTGCATATATTGAAGCAACATCTCAAGACATCCATCAGGAAGTTAAAGCTTGGTCGCAAATGGGTCTTCCAAATGGACAATGACCCCAAGTATACTTCCAACGTTGTGGCAAAATGACTTAAGGACAACAAAGTCACGGTATTGGAGTGGCCGTCACAAAGCCCTGACCTCAATCCTATAGAAAATGTTTGGGCACAACTGAAAAAGCGTGTGTGAGCAAGGAGGCCTACAAACCTAGCTCAGTTACATCAGCTCTCTCAGGAGGAATGGTCCAAAATTCAGCCAACTTATTGTGGGAAGCTTGTGAAAGGCTCACTGCATGTTAAACAATTTAAATGCAATGCTACCAAATACTAATAGTGTGTATGTATACTTCTGACCCACTGGGAATGTGATGAAAGAAATATAATGATTTATTTCAGCTTGTATGTACTATTATTCTTACATTTCATATTCTTAAAATAAAGTGGTGATCCTAACTGACCTAAAACAGGTAATTTTTACTCTGATTAAATGTCAGGAATTGTGAAAAACTGAGTTTAAATCTATTTGGTTAAGGTGTATGTAAACTTCTGACTTCAACTGTATGCTGGCTAAATTAGACCCCTAGTGGGATTAAATAGAAGAGTTAAACCAGGGCTGCTGCATGCTACGTCATAAGACCATACACAGTAGTAGAGGGAAAACCTTGCTCACGGTAATCCCTCTCTGTCCTAGTTACGACCTAGCCTCCTGGGTTAATGATTCAGCTCATTCAGGTTTAGGGGCTGCTGCATGCTGTAGGTCACACTCGCAAAACCAGTATGTAAACAGCACTATGTACTTACATACTGTACATGCCCCCTCAATGTATAGGATGATTATGACTATTTTAAGAATTGTGATGGTCCCCTAGATGGCATTGGGCCAACCTGTGATTTATTTGTGCATTTCTAAAGAGAGGCAAGGTGTCTGGCAGATTTAATGAAGCCTTTGTTGCTCCTTTGGCTGAAGATATTTGGGTGCATTCATTCAGTAGTCTTGTTTTTTTTCATGTTGTAACAATAAGAGCTTTCAGTTAGAAATACAGTATTACAAGGGGAATTAGCATAGATATGTGATTCTGAAGGACTGCAGACACCCTGGCCCCGGCGAATTAGCATAGATATGTGATTCTGAAGGACTGCAGACACACTGGGCCCGGCAAAGTAGCATAGTCACCATTTGATTATATAATGAATCACCCTCTCTCAAATCCCGGCCAATCCTATCTGGAGGAACAAGTTGGTAGCACTGATTTACTTTGAGATTACCTAATCTTATTGAGGAGAAGACTTTCCCTTTTCCTTCAACCACGGAGAACATGAAGAGATTGAAGATAGACGAAGTGAGAGATGATGCAGATATTTTACCACATCCTACTGTACGTATCACTCAACTATCTCATTAAGTGGAGGGATATGCTAGGCTTATCATGAATGTGCATTATAGTTAGCTGAATAAAGCAAATTCAACTGAAGCCATTGCTTAATATCGTAGTGAGTGTTTGTTAATTGGATTCTTGGACAGGAACATAAGGCATTAGCTGTGTGATCGATAGAAAAGTTGGGAGCTGGATAATTTGTATGAAAATTGATGTACATGGCTTATTCACAACATTGCCTGAAGATGTTTTGTTGATGAACACCACTGACCTTCTGTGGACCACTCGAACTGAATCACTTATGTGACAATAGACAAGTATATACAAGTATAATGCAAATTATTTGTGTTACAGTATTACTTCTAGTATTTCAACGTTTCTGTAAAAAAAATAATATATATAATATTAATATATATATATATATATATATTTTTTTTTTTTAATCTAAAATGAATACCCCAGCATAGGGGGACACATATTATTGTGATTTTCTCCCCACCAGGTTCAAACTGTTCACTCTATGTGTGGCTGTAAAATAAAGTGAATATTTGAATGGTCACCTCATAAAACGTGACTCATACATTGCACATGATCAAAATCCCATTCTATTGCTCAGTGTGAATTCCTTCTCATCCCAGCTCTTTGGAGGATCATTTCCTCTCCGTTATCTACTGTGTAAACATCATTTAGGTTGTCACCATGGTGATTCTAACTGAAACTGCCACTGACAGGAAATCACTTTATGTTTGTGAAGTCTGTGTTGATTGGTTGTGTGTCTGTGCATGCATATCCAATATGTAACAATCACACCTCAGCCTCTATAGTATACTATAGCTGAGTAATACGTTTTAACATTTTGAATGAATTCCCTGTTTTATTAGTATTGATGGAAAACCCAAGCCTAGTGGATTTAGGTTTCTGTGAATACTGAAGCGTTAACTACATGGTAACAGATCTGCTTTCATTGTCTTTAACATTGTAAACCGATGATTGAGTTCAGCAGGTGTGCTGGAGCCCTCTCTCTACCCTGCTTTCAGTCTCTGTCTCTCTCTAACGTTCCCCCCACACACACACATTTCTCCCGTCAACCTGTTCTTCTATCACTATTTCTAAATTCTGAAATATATTTTAATTCTATTTTTATTTCACTTTTATTTAGCCAGGTAGGCCAGTTGACACAAGTTCTCATTTACAACTGCAACCTGGCCAAGATAAAACAAAGCAGTGCGACCAAGAACAACAACCCAGTTACACATGGGATAAACAAACGTACAGTCAATAACACAATAGAAAAATCTATGTACAGTGTGTGCAAATATAGTAAGATTAGGGAGGTAAGGCAATAAATAGGCCATAGTGGTGAAATAATTACAATTTAGCATTAACACTGGAGTGATAGATGTGTAGATGATGATGTGCAAGTAGAGATACTGGGGTGCAAAAGAGCAACAACAAAAACAACATGGGGATGAGGTAGTTGGGTGTTCTTTTTACAGATGGGCTTTGTACAGGTACAGTGATCGGCAAACTGCTCTGACAGCAAATGCTTAAAGTTAGAGAGGGAGATATTAAGTCTCCAGCTTCTGATTTTTGCAATTTGTTCCAGTCATTGGCAGCAGAGCACTGGAAGGAAAGGCGGAGAAAGGAGGTTTTGGCTTTGGGGATGACCAGTGAAATATACCTGCTGGAGCACGTGCCACGGGTGGGTGTTGCTATGGTGACCAGTGAGCTGAGATAAGGTCTGGCTTTACCTAGCGAAGACTTATAGATGACCTGTAGCCAGTGGGTTTGGCGACAAATATGTAGCGAGGGCCAGCCAACGAGAGCATACAGGTCGCAGAGGTAGGTAGAATATGGGGCTTTAGTGACAAAACGGATGGCGCTGTGATAGACTACATGAAGACATGGCTAAAGGTCAATCAGATTTGTGAACATGGTCCCTAGCTGTGTGTTGCCGCTTTCCATGTTGTCTGCTGTCTGTAACTTGTGAGGTGTGGAAACACTTTGTTGCTTTTATGAATTTTGTCTTGCTGCTTTTTGTTTTATGTTGCTCTGTCTGTATGCTACGTCTTGCTTGTCCTATGTTGCTCTGTCTGTATGCTATGCCTTGCTTGTCCTATGTTGCTATGTCTTGCTTGTTCTATGCTGCTATTGTCTATATTGTAATTGCTTTTAATAACCTGCCCAGGGACTGCGGTTGAAAATTAGCCGGCTGGCTAAAACCGGCACTTTTACTGAAACGTTGATTAATGTGCACTGTCCCTGTAAAAATTAAAAATAAACTCAAACTCAATGCTGTGATAGACTACATCCAATTTGCTGAGTAGAGTGTTGGAGGCTATTTTGTAAATGACATCGCCGAAATCAAGGATCGGTAGGATAGTCAGTTTTACGGGAGTATGTTTGGCAGCATGAATGAAGAAGGCTTTGTTGCGAAATAGGAAGACAATTGTAGATTTATTTTTGGATTGGAGATGCTTAATGTGAGTCTGGAAGGAGAGTTTACAGTCTAACCAGACACCCAGGTATTTGTAGTTATACACATATTCTAAGTCAGAACCGTCCAGAGTAGTGATGTTAGTCGGGTGGGCGGATGCGGGCTCTTGATCGGTTGAAGAGCATGCATTTACTTTTACTAGCATTTTAAGAGTAGTTGGAGGCCAAAGAAGGAGTGTTGTAGGGCGTTGAAGCTCGTTTTAAGGTTTGTTAGCACAGTGTCCAAAGAAAGTGTGTGAGCAAACTCTGAACCTTGTTCAGAAACCCTGAACCTTGTTCAAAAGAAGTGAGTGAGAGAGAACTTAACTTCCTCTGATGACTTAACTTCCCCTGGTAGCTCTGCAATTACCAGACAAATGCAGTGACAATCCCTCCTGCTCAATTACAGGGATTGCAGGGAGGTGTGGGGGAGAGGTTGGATAGAGGACTCGTGTTCCAGAGAATAGCACACGTCAGGGGTGTGTCATTTGACCCTCGTGAGCTGAACCACATCCATTTATACACACCACTCACTGTGTGTGAGACAGAGAACAAAACGTAACCTGGATTCAGCCTGAATTCCTTATTTAGCAGGGAGACGTTCTAAATTGTTAACAACAGACTTACCAAAATACACAAAACTCGTTTTTTTTCTCTGTTTTGTGTATATTTGAAAATCAAACGTATTATTAATTTGTAGTGGTCATACAGTCAGTTGCTTTGCCATTGCAACACAACTGGACCTCTAAGCCACATCTTAAACCTTTACAACACCCTACAAGTGTCCTTCAGGCAGCTTGTACCACTGCCCATTGTAGGCAGCAGTGCAGTAACAGACAGCAGCAGCCTCCAGTAGGGGCAGTCCAGAGAAATATATTAGTCAGCTTACAGAGCTCCCTGACAACATAAAGAGAAAAAACGCTTTGGGGGTCAGAGGAGGACACTCGAGTGATACAGGCTCAACCCAAGAGCAAGGACAATTCAACGTAACCTAACCCCTCCCTGCCTACTGTTTAACCCCTATGAGCCATCACCACAGCAACGTGCTGAACATGCCTGTTGGTTTAAAAAAAAGGATTGAGACCGGTTCTCTTTTTCCCCTCCTCCTCTCTCCTCTACTTCCTCGTTTCCTCCCCCACCCGATGTTCTTGTGAAAGAGAGTGTGTACTGCAGGCAGCCAGCCAGCCACCCTTTCGGCTGGGTTCTGCCCGGGAGGCCCCGGCTTCAGCAGTTCAGCCAATCAGAGCACAGGCAGAAGGAAGGGCTTAAACCAGTCCCCATCCCGGCCCCCCTACTGCGTGCATCTCATGCAAGCTAAACTTACTCCACATAGTCTGACTTCCTGGACCCAGGGAGAGAGTGTTGCGATAGTACTGATCTGTGTAGGAGCCCCATACATGACTGCTTTGTTTGAAACTGTGAGCTTGTTTTAACCTCCTCACCAGTGAGAAGAGACTATAGGGATTTCCCTTTTTTTAGCTCTCCATTTCTCCTTCACCACATCGGTGGACAGGATGATCGCAGCACAGCTTCTGGCCTACTTCTTCACTGAGTTGAAGGATGATAAAGTCAAAAAGGTGAGTGCCCTGTAGGGACCTTGCAACAGCAGGAAGAGCTGTTGCTACCTTCCTCCTAAAAATAGGACAGCTTTGAGGCACAGAGCTCAGGGCCATGTGACAAAATGTGACATAATCTGAAGCCCTGGGCTTATCGAGTGCCCCCAGATTCTCTCTGACTAGAGTCATGGTTACGTTTCCCTGTGTTGTGATAGCGTGCAGCAGCGTTTACAGTGTTGGTCAGGGCATCTTGTCTGTACCAATGCAATGTCCTTGAAACCAGGATGTGGGCTGCCCTGAGCAGTGGGCCACGGGTTTTTCCACGTCTGTTGTGAATGAATGTGTAGGGTGTGGTAACTCTAACCCTGTGAGAGGTCAGGAGCATCTAAAGCTACCCACCTCTTATGAGCAGAGGGTCAGATTTCAGCCACCGAATGACATTGCCTCCACCAGCTTCCTGGAGGCCCTTGCTGTAATGATTTCACTCTGTCATTGTTGAGAGAGAAAGGAATGCAAACGTTGAGAATGTGCATGTTGGAACTGCCCCATACCTCCTCTCTTGGCTGTTGTAGGACTACTGGCTAGGGTGTGTTAGTGGCAAATGTGCCTAAAGAAAAGCTAGCAAGTACATACTCTAGCTGGCAAGCCTATATCCTTGTGGTAAATGTAATGTCACTAGATTAAAACCAGCAATTATTCAGAAGTATCAAACATCTTTAGATTTCTCTGGCACATCCGTGTAAACAAATTACAGCGAGGTACAGGTTATATATTCTCTGAAGGTTATTTGTGTGGATGTCTGAGATGTGCTGCTGCATGACTTGTAGTGCTAATTAATGAAACATTCCGTTGCAAGTTGTTGGGCTCAACTAGTGTTTTGTAACAGGCCAAAACAGCGATCAAAAGATGTATGTGCTTTTACGTGTTTGGTCAGCTGCAAGTAAACATTTTTTTAGAATTATTTCCCCCTCTAAATCTGCTGTTTTGTTCATCAACTCAGTTAATGTAGGAAACTGCTAGAAAGAGAACCCATGTGTTCTCAATTGACGCAACTCTAGAAAGGAATCTAAAACATTTAGGTGTTGTACAATCCAATCTTCCTTAATTGTGCAATATCCTCTCACTTTTTTTTTTTACAGTATGTGCAATATGATCAAGGATAAGGAATGCGGCATAGGTATCACATAGATTGTGTGTATTTGTACTGACTCATTTACGTGATGAATATGTCCTACGTGCTAATAGGCCACACTCCCATTCTACATCTTTAGGAAACAGGAAACAATGTGATGACTGTAAAAAGTCACCAGTGAAAGCTAAGTTTACATATCCTCACTCCTTTATTGCGATGTGTGCTGTGGTAGTTTAAAAAAAACATTGACATATCTAAATATTTGTTTGGCATACTCGAAGGCTTTTAGCTTGTGGCTAGAGAAACACACCCATATTACATTTGGTTATCAGGTTAAACTCTCAAACGGTATTCTGAACACAGTGCAATGAAGGTTCAACAGGCAGCCATTTTTAGTCAATGCCAAGCATTCTTTACAGGGTTAATTGTGTCTACAAAACTACTATAAATAATACTACATGTTTGTAAAAAAAAACGTATTACCAAATTTCATCAGCCTAATCTCAAGGCTGATGAAATGGTTAGAACAGGAAATATGTGTAATATTTAACCACTGGAACAGGAACTCCACGCATTCTTCTTAAATGACTGATATATTTAGTGCCTTCAGAAAGTATTCATACCTCTTGACTTATTCCACAATGTTGATTTGTTTCAGCCTGATTAGAAAATGTATTAAATACAATACCCAATAATGACAAAGTGAAAACATGTTTTTATACATTTCAGCAAATTTATTGAAAATGTACTTAAGTATTCACATCCCTGAGACAATAAATGCTAGAATCACATTTGGCAGCGAGGACCGTTTTTGAGTCTTTCTGGGTAAGTCTCTGAGAGCTTTGCACACCTGGATTGTACAATATTTGCATATATTTGTTTTATTTTTTTTTCCTCAATCTGAACCAGGCTGTTACACAAACAAAATGTGTAAAAAGTCAAGGGGTGTGAAGGCACTGTATGGTGTGTGTTGCTAATTTTTTTATAGCAATGCTGACTATGTTCTGTATGACAATCATCATGACTTGCTTTTTATATTTCCTGCATTGGAATAGTAAAGTTTATACAGTTAGTGCTAACCCAATCATTTTATATCTCACATAAATTCCTTTCAGTTTTATTCCTCTTGTTACAGACCGGTACTGTCTAGCTCGTTACTGGAATGTCTCGAGGTAGCTCAATAGAGCTCTGTCCTCAAATAAACTCCTGTTTTATTTCACTAGTGCTGCCTTCATTCACAAGGACAGATGTGGAAAGGCTTTAGAGAGAACGGCTCACTCTCCCAAGATTAAGGGTCAGAGGTGTGGCCTTCATGTCACTAGGCCCAGTATGTAAAAGGACAGCTGAATTACTAGTATTACTTGAATGTTTTGTAACTTTTGGTGTCGTTTGTGAGCCCATTGTGTTCCCTTTCAAGGAGAAAGCAGATAAAATAATCTTAATGTTTTGAATGTTGATGTATGAATGATGAGTGGATTAAACTGAATAAAACATTTCCCTCAAGAAGAAGGTGGTTGTCAAATCAAACCTTATTTGTCACATGCGCTGAATACAACAGGTATTAACCAACAATGAAGTTTTAATAGAAATATGTGTTAAGTGAAAAATGTAAAATAGAAAGTAACAAATAATTCAACAACAGTAGTAAAATAACAATAGCGGGGCTATATACACGGGGTACCGATACAAAGTCGATGTGCGGGGGCACCGGTTAGTCGAGGTAATTGAGGTAATATGTATATGTAGTTAAAGTGACTATGCATAGATAATAAACAGAGAGTAGCAGCAGCGTAAAGAGGTATCTGGGTAGCCCTTTGATTAGCTGTTCAGGAGTCTTATGGTTTGGTGGTAGAAGCTGTTAAGAAGCCTTTTGGACCTAGACTCTAGCTCTCCGGTACCGCTTGCCGTGCAGTCTATGACTAGGGTAGCTGGAGTCTTTGAGAATTTTTAGGGCCTTCCTCTGACACCGCCTGCTATAGAGGTCCTGGATGGCAGGAAGCTTAGCCCCAGTGATGTACTGGGCCGTACGCACTACCCTCTGTAGTGCCTTGCAGTCGGAGACCGAGCAGTTGCCATACCAGGCAGTGATGCAACCAGTGGTGCTCTCGATGGTGCAGCTGTAAAACCTTTTGAGAATCTGAGGACCCATACCAAATCTTTTCAGTTTCCTGAGTGGGAATAGGCTTTGTCGTGCCCTCTTCACAACTGTCTTAGTGTGTTTGGACCATGACAGTCTGTTGGTGATGTGGACACCGAGGGAACTTGAAGCTTTCAACCTGTTCCACTACAGCCCCGTCGATGAGAATGGGGCATGCTCGGTCCTCCTTTTCCTGTAGTCCAAAATCAACTCCTTTGTCTTGATCACGTTGAGATTGTTGTCCTGGCACCACATGGCCAGGTCTCTGACCTTCCTATAGGCTGTCTCATCATTGTTGGTGATCAGGTCTACCACTGTTGTGTAATATGAAAACTTGATGATGGTGTTGGACTTGTGCCTGGCCATGCAGTCATGAGTGAATAGGGAGTACAGGAAGGGACTGAGCACGCACCCCTGAGGGGCCCCCGTGTTGAGGATCAATGTGGCGGATGTTTTGTTACCTACCCTTACCACCTGGGGGTGGCCCGTTAGGACGTCCAGGATCCAGTTGCAGAGGGAGGTGTTTAGTCCCAGGGTCCTTAGCTTAGTGTTGAGCTTTGAGGGCACTATGGTGTTGAACGCTGAGCTTTAGTCAATGAATAGCATTCTCACATAGGTGTTTATTTTGTCCTGGTGAGAAAGGGCAATGTTGAGTGCAATAGAGATTGCATCATCTGTGGATCTGTTGGGGCGGTATGCAAATTAAGTGGGTCTAGGGTTTCTGGGATAATGGTGTTGATGTGAGCCATGAGTGATTGATGATGATGATGTGTTGATGTCTTTCAGATCGATAAGTACCTGTACGCCATGCGTTTCTCCGACGAGACGCTGTTGGACATCATGAAGCGCTTCAGGATGGAGCTGGGAAATGGGCTGGGCCAGGACACCAACCCCACAGCAACCGTCAAGATGCTGCCCACCTTCGTCAGGTCCATTCCCGACGGTTCAGGTGAGCATAGATATTCAGATGAAGAAGAATTGTGGGAAATGTATGCCTTTCTTTAAAGGGGACAAGATGTAACATGTTAAAGATTTGTACAGTTACTGGTGTAGGATCTTAATTAGTTTCAGGACATTTACTGCACACCAGGAAATACAAACTTGTAGTGTATTCAAACTTTAAAAAAGGCTTCTAAAGTTCGTAATTTCCACTTTAGAATATCAGACTTGATTTGACCTCTGCTGAGTCCCCCAACAAGCTGCATTCCAAACACTTAAGACACACCTTCTCCCCTCAGCCCTCAAATTAAGTGGACACCTCTGATAACGTATTATGACGTCTGACGAGTTGACACTTGCAGGGAAAGGAGCGAGGGAAGAATAAATAAATTTTAAATGGACCACTCTTGCCTGGAAATTTGTCACTCGTTCATCCCACTGTTGTGTTTTCAGTCATTATGGAACTGTTGTGTGTGTGCATTATATGCGCGACATTCAATTATGATTACACTTCATATCTTGGCTAGAAGACAACGCATCCACAGACATCGAATGTTAGTTATCCTACTATATCGGGTAAATTGATGTATGAGTGTGATGTCAGGGAAAGTTATGTTGGCAAGTTATCGTTTCCAAAAGCTAAACCAAACAAAAACATCTACTGTTATCATATGTGTTTGAGTCATCATGTGCATTAGTAACACAATTTCTAACTTATTTACAGTTGTATGTTGACTTCTCCATATTAATGTTGGTTTTAAATTTTGGCTGAGTTTTCTTAGCGGATGTACAGTCATCACGAATTGAATTATGGGGTGTTTCAGGCCCGTAGTGAACATAATTGTACACTCGCAAACTCGATCAAAAACGAGGGCTGAGGGGCTTATGTTGCCAACTTCCCTTGCTTGGCTAATCATTTGGACCAACGACAAAGATGGCCACGGGGATTCCCCAAGGGCATAAGGCGAGGGTGAGTGGAGGAGGGTCTGTCTTTTATGAGTTTTGAAACGCAGCCCATGTGACGCTACTTCAGCTTTTGGACGTTAACAAGGCAACACTGCATCTTAACTCCTCCTCCACATTTACTGGATTGGTTGAACAGTGCAGAAGAGAACCTCCCCCAACAGTTTTTTTCTTCTTCTTGTCAAGACCAGGATGTAGGGGAACTATTTTCAGGCATTTCTTTTACGCCTTATATGATAGGTTAGCTCAACCAAAACATTTATAAACCCCGACAAAAATGTCCATTAATAATTCACATTTCCTCTGCTGCAGAATTATTTTCCTGCTGTGAGAAACTGCTGAAATGAAGATCGTACATCTCTACGCATCTAGGTGTGAGAAAGAATCCTGGGGTGTAATCATTAGCCTGAAATGTTAAAATTAGAGTTTTTATTGGACAAATTCAGATAAGTCCCTCGCCATTTCATTCCATTTGCTTTCGTTTAAGAAACGCTTTGCAACAGAATTGGTGGAATGATTTACACCCCAGATGGTCAAGTGGCATTGTTTCAGTTTTTTTCTCTCATTGGCTAGAGTTACAGTCACAATAAACATTTGAGGATCTGATTTCCTCAGTACAACCTACATTTAATTTTACCAATATTAAAGGACACAATCTCATACATCTCACCTCATCAATTCTCCTATGATCTTTCAGGGCAGGTCAATATGAGTTGGCAGCACATTCGATCTGCCAACATTCAAATCAAACCATTTTAATGAAAAGGGTTATCTGATGTTCCTGATACAGCAAGTTGAAATAATGTTTGATTCATGAAGAATTGCATCTTATTGTGTCCAACACTTGTAAACTTTGCTAGAATTTGGTGACAACTGGTGTGTCTTAATCTATAGTAGCAGAAGGTTGATACATTTTTTGATCAACTGTTTCAAATTGACAAATGAAGCATCCAGTGGGTTCATCAATGCATTCATTCAATGATGAAGGAACTGTTGTCGTCTGAATTGCTGTAGGCCTACTGCAGCGACAAGCTTGCCATGTAACCATGGTAGAATCTGCCTTTGCTGCAGCGTGTAAGCATTCTATATTCAAGCCCTGCAGCACCCTATCAAAAGCTTGTGATTACATCATAGATTACACATAATCCCACCTCCAGATTTTTACAGGCAGTCAGTGTCTGATTCTACCGCCTGTACTCGGTGGAAGGCTGTGTTATGTGTGCGACCGGCGGGGTTGGAACCCGGGTCTCCTGTGTGCCACAAGATTGTGGTAAGCCATTGAGCTGAAGCCTATAGGCATTAGCTTGGGGAGCTACAGTGGGGCAAAAAAGTATTTATTTATTTATTTATTTACAGGCCTCTCTCATCTTTTTAAGTGGGAGAACTTGCACAATTGGTGGCTGACTAAATACTTTTTTGCCCCACTGTATGTGTGAGCATGGTCAACATGATCAACTATATGTGTTGTGTGTTATCAACTATATGGAATACGTCTATCAGCTACGGCAACACAAATGTTTCCTGCGGTCAGTGACATGGTACTTCCTTCAATCATTTATTCCATAGGGAATTGTGGAAGGGAGTGGAGAATTAGATTTCAAACAATGCTTTTCACTAGGCCATCTATACTTTCATGTGATTTTCAGCGTCTTCATTTGTAAGTAATACGATACTAATAAAGATGGATATTGTAAATACAGTATAGCTGCTCCTTTAAGACTCCTACTGTTACTGTGTTAATAAGTAACATCCAGGCTGCTGAATTCTGCTGTCATTCACACTTTAAATATTTGTTCATTTATTAACAAGGAAGCAAGCAGTTAAGGAAGTCTAATGGGTTTGACTACCTCTTGACATAGCCTAATGTTGCAACGCTACGCTGACTGAAGTTAGTGCAACTGTTTAGTGCAATCATTATCTAATGAATCAACTACTGGTAGGCTAAAAAGTATCTATTAACATCCTATCAGGAAAGCGCAATTCAGAGACGAGTGGTCGTTGAAGCTTTCTCACTTTCCCCTATCAGAAGACCAATTTGTCAGACTGTGAAAACTAGCTGATAGCCAACCTAGCAATGATTTATTGTTGTCAGGCGACAGCAGTAGGGTGAATTAGGTTGTTAATCTGTCTGCACTCAGTGTTTTAGGATTGGATGTAAAAAAATAAATTTAAAAAAAGCATTTCCTGTCAAACAATCACTTTGAAGTAAATCACAGCAAATGTGGCATACATCACACTGTCAGGGTATTAGCTTGTGAATGGAGTAAGAGATCATATATGCAGTAGGCCTTTAGGGTTCAAATGTTGCATTTCCTCTTGTTTTGTTTTTTTACTTTTCAGTTCTGTTGGTTTTCAAAGGAGAAGTTGTCATGCCCATAAAGTACTACTGCTTTAATTGTAACATGTTCTCAAGACAGTTTGACAATGTCTTTCATTCCCAGGAGAGCGGAGTTTTGGCAAGAGTTGCCAGGAGCTTTAGCCAAACTGATATACTCTTGCATGGCAATGCCAAGGATAGTCAACCCAGGCATGGGCAACACAAGGATAGTCAACCCAGGCATGGGCAACACAAGGAGTTCAGTCTCTGTGGAATGTGACTGTAGAACTACATTTATAACCTACATACCTATACCATGGGCCAGTGGCTCATATGTTCTTGCTGTGTCCACATTAGATTAGATTATATTAACTTTATTATCCCACCAGGGTAACATTTATTTGGTTGTGTTCTTAGAAAGACAAAGTACAGATGTAGGATCTTAATTTAAACACCCTGTTGAAGGAGAATTTTCCTGCAATGCATCAACCCCTACCAAAAAAAATGATGATTCATTATAATCCACACAATAATTCACATTTCCTGTTGCTGCAGGATTATTTTCCAGCTGTAGCAAACTGGCTCAAATTAAGATCCTCCGTCTGTACATAAAACAGAGGAACACAGAATAATAATAAAATGCATTTGAAGATGCGACGAACGTTACACATCCATATTGTTTTTGCTTGTTACAGAGAAGGGGGACTTCATTGCTCTGGATCTGGGAGGCTCGGCTTTCCGCATCCTGCGAGTAAAGGTGTCCCATGAGAAGAAGCAGACGGTTCAGATGGAGAGCCAGGTCTATGACACTCCTGAGGACATTATCCATGGCAGCGGCACTCAGGTACGGAGTACCTTTCAAACTCAAACCATATGTAAATGTCTAAGGGCCCGATTCAGACTTGAGATAAGTAGACTTAAAACTGCAATATGCAACTTTTTGGGAAACCCGATCAAATTCACACAGAAATATGTTATAGATATGTCATTTGCATTGAAAGCAAGTCTAAGCGGCTGTAGATAGGTTCTTTGTGTGCTATTTCTGTGCTTAGTTCTTAAGTTTTGTTTTTGCGTATTTTACTTTCGGTTTTGTACACCAGCTTCAAACAGCTGGGAAAAAATGTTGTTATTGAAAATATATTTCACAGCGGTGATTTCGGGGTGTGGTTTGATGTCGGTGTCTCTTGTGTGTGTTCGCAGGTGGGAAGAGTTAGCCCAATTATGTTGCCAATTAGCTGGGGTGCGAAAATTAGTTTGACTGTGGATAGCCTATCCCTGGAGATAGTTTGGGACCGTCAATAAATTGCACAATGTAAATGAGACAATCATTTCAGGTTGCACACCTTCTAGTTGTCTCATTAAATGCTTTCAATATTTGAATTTCTACAATTTTATAGTTGGTTTGAGGTTTTTAAGTCATTGACATTTGAAGCTATTGACATTTTAAAATATTGCCCCATGTACAATGTGTAATTTACTGATTGTCCCTAACTAGCCCCATAGAGATATTGAATGTCAAACCAAGTTGACCATGGGCATTACAAAATGATTACTTGGGTGCTGTGGGCAGGATTAAAATGAACAATAAGGTGTAACGGGTCCGAACAACAACAAAAAATGCTGTTTAAAGCTTACTTCGTTATTCAATGATTTTTAATCATTTTCAGTGCGTCAGTGATAGCCCTAAAAGCCTAGTGGCAAGGGAAACACAACCAAAGTGTGTATTGCAGTCTCTCCTTGTCCATACATTGCTTTCGAGATAAATATCCCTCACTGAATTGTTTTCCTTTTGCAGCTGTTCGACCATGTTGCAGAGTGCCTGGGTGACTTCATGGAGAAGCAGAATATCAAGGACAAGAAGCTTCCAGTTGGCTTCACCTTTTCATTTCCCTGTGCACAAACCAAACTAAATGAGGTGAGAGAATTATTTATTTATTTTTATTTAACCTTTATTTAACTTGGAAAGTCAGTTAAGAACAATGACGGCCTACCAAAAGGCAAAAGACCTCCTGCAGGGACAGGGGGCTGGGATTCAAAATGAACACACCAATAGGACAGTACACCTAAGAGTATCCGTTTCAAAGACTGTTCATATATTATAGCTCATTCATCTTTAGCCTAACTTCCTGTTTGTCTGTTGCAGAGTTTTTTGCTCAATTGGACTAAACGCTTTAAAGCCAGTGGAGTTGAGGGAATGGACGTTGTGGCACTTCTGAATAAGGCCATCAAAAAGCGTGGGGTAGGTTTGATGTTTTCAAGCATCCTTGCCTGATGCAACGACAATGAAGTTCAGTCATAAGCAATGATTAGAAAGAAATCTGTTGCACCACGGTTGTATAATTGTAACCCTGTGCTTTTTTTCAGGACTATGACGCAGACATCATGGCAGTGGTCAATGACACAGTTGGAACCATGATGACCTGTGGCTTTGATGACCAGCGGTGTGAAGTTGGTATCATCATAGGTAGGACATCCACTTACCTCCCAACAGAGAGATACAGGGCTGTTGGATTTCAGTGTTTCCCTTCTTATCATCCTTTTACCCCAGTTTTGTTCAAGTCGGGCTGAAGCTCATTGGTTACACTCTTAAATCAAATGTTATTTGTCACAAGCGCCGAATACAACGGGTGTAGCCTTTACCGTGAAATGAAAATAAAAATATTAAAATAAAAATATTCCGCTTAAAAAAGTTTTTTAAAGGTTTAAATTATTATTTTTTTTTATTTAAAAAAAATAGAGTAACACAAGTAATAAAGTAAAACGCACAAGAATGGAGCATCATGAATATACAAAGCTACACTGTATATACAGGAAGTAGTACTCTCGCTACTAATATGTTGTCTCTTGGTGTTTCCTCATTCTCCTTCATTTCTGGATATACAACAGAATTTTAAAACATGCAGCTGTAAATTAAAACTGCAGCCAACACTGTTTATAGGGAATTGATGTGGATGTCCTGGCCGTTGTTAATGACACAGTGGGAACCATGATGACCTGTGGCTATGACGACCAGCTTTGTGAAGTGGGGGTTGTCATAGGTCAGCCTGGCATTCATTTGCCGCCTTCATTCAGAATGGCTGTTTCATTGTCAGTATTATGAGTCTTTACCTCTAGCTACTCAACAGTCTTTCAATTGAAAGGCTTTATTGGCATGGGAAACATGTTTTACATTGCCAAAGCAAATGGAATAGACAACAAACACAAGGGAAATAAACAATCAGTAAACATGACAAAAGTTTTAAAATAATAGAGATATTTCAAATGTTATATTATTGGCTGTGTACAGTGTTGTAACATTGTGTATCAGTGTTGCAAATAGTTGAAGGCAGATTCTTCCTCACCATTGCTTCGGTATGTCATCTCAGGCACAGGTACTAATGCTTGTTACATGGAGGAGCTGAGGCACATTGACCTGGTGGAGGGAGACGAGGGCAGGATGTGCATCAACACAGAGTGGGGAGCCTTCGGGGACAATGGGATGCTGGAGGACATTCGCACAGAGTTTGACAGAGAGATTGACCGGGGATCTCTGAATCCAGGAAAACAGCTGTATGTCTGCTGTTATTATTAAACTATAAAGTAGATCTTACCGAGTGACTTGAAGACTTGAAAATATCAGTCTAGTGTTTAGGTAGTAGTTGTTGTCTTACGTGTTGCCTTTTCTCTCAGTGTTTAGTAATGCATTGTATATTTTTCTCTCCAGGTTTGAGAAGATGGTCAGTGGGATGTACATGGGCGAACTTGTGCGACTCATCCTGGTCAAGATGGCCAAAGAAGAATTTTTGTTTGAGGGTCGGATAACCCCTGAACTTCTTACCAAAGGGACATTTGAAACAAAACATGTTTCTGCCATTGAAAAGTAGGTGTCAATCAGTTATATTTTCCTTTGTGTCCAGACGACTTGTATCATGTTTTAAGACTGCACACTACTACTGTACACCTTTTAATGTTATTTACCACCACTGAGCTCATCCCTTCTCGGTACCTGTCATTGTCCAGGAGTAAAGAAGGCCTTACCAAAGCCAAGGAGATCCTAGGTCGCCTAGGTGTAGAACCATCTGCAGATGACTGCATCGCCGTGCAGCACGTATGCACCATAGTCTCCCATAGATCAGCCAACCTCATTGCTGCCACTCTGGGTGGCATCCTCTCCAGGCTAAAGGACAACAAAGGGAATCCTCGTCTTCGCACTACTGTGGGAATCGACGGCTCTCTCTACAAGATGCACCCGCAGTGAGTAGTCTATACCAGAAGAGGGCCCCGTAGAGTGATTAGCCTATACCGCTAGAGGGCCCCGTAGATACAGTGATTAGCCTATACCGCTTGAGGGACCCCTGGATATAGTGTTTAGCCTATACCGCTAGAGGGCCCCCTGGATGCAGTGTTTAGCCTATACCGCTTGAGGGCCCCCTGGATCCAGTGTTTAGCCTATACCGCTAGAGGGCCCCCTGAATTCAGTGATTAGCATGTGCCACTAGAGGGCCCTGTGGATACAGTGAATAGCCTATACCACTAGAGGGCCCCCTGGATACAAGGCATAATGTACCTAGCTCTTATTGTGAATCTTAATTGTGTACCTTGATTTGAAGATATGTGATTCTGTTATGGTTTAGGGGTATACTATAATGAACTTTGAAAAAAGAGACACTGATACAGATATCAACGTTATATTTTAAGTACTCGAGCAAAAAGTCTGAGTTGTTGAGTTGCATGAAAGGTTGAGTTACACGTGAGAGTCTAAGGTCAGGATTTTGGTCTGACTAAGAATCTCCCTGCCCATCTCCTCAGATATGCCCGGCGTCTCCACAAAACCGTCCGCCGCCTAGTTCCCGAGTCAGATGTCCGCTTCCTGCTCTCAGAGAGTGGCAGCTCCAAGGGCGCTGCCATGGTGACCGCCGTGGCCTACCGGCTGGCCGACCAGCGTCGTCAGATCACAGAGACCCTGGATGAGTTCAGACTGACCAATGACCAGCTGCTGGAGGTAAAGAAGAGGATGAGAACGGAGATCCAGAACGGCCTGGGGAAAAAGACCCATGACAGCGCCACCGTCAAGATGTGGCCCACATATGTACGCAGCACACCGGATGGATCAGGTAAGAAAAGTTCAACTGGTGTTGAAACTAGTTAGCCGGGCTGTGATTCTACCTGTTGAACACAGTGGTTTAGCTCTGTGACAAAATATTTAGAGATGAATTACATTTGACATGCGTTATAACTCAATGGGAATTTTACACTTCCTCTGGTCTGCCTGCTGTGTATAAAACCACATCAACAGGTTGACAGATCCCCATGCAGTATAGAACCACATCAACAGGTTGACAGATCCCCATGCAGTATAGAACCACATTAACAGGTTGACAGATCCCCATGCAGTATAAAACCACATCAACAGGTTGACAGATCCCCATGCAGTATAAAACCACATCAACAGGTTGACAGATCCCCATGCAGTATAAAACCACATCAACAGGTTGACAGATCCCCATGCAGTATAAAACCACATCAACAGGTTGACAGATCCCCATGCAGTATAAAACCACATCAACAGGTTGACAGATCCCCATGCAGTATAGAACCACATCAACAGGTTGACAGATCCCCATGCAGTATAAAACCACATCAACAGGTTGACAGATCCCCATGCAGTATAGAACCACATCAACAGGTTGACAGATCCCCATGCAGTATAGAACCACATCAACAGGTTGACAGATCTCCATGCAGTATAAAACCACACCAACAGGTTGACAGATCCCCATGCAGTATAGAACCACATCAACAGGTTGACAGATCCCCATGCAGTATAGAACCACATCAACAGGTTGACAGATCCCCATGCAGTATAAAACCACATCAACAGGTTGACAGATCCCCATGCAGTATAGAACCACATCAACAGGTTGACAGATCTCCATGCAGTATAGAACCACATCAACAGGTTGACAGATCCCCATGCAGTATAAAACCACATCAACAGGTTGACAGATCCCCATGCAGTATAAAACCACATCAACAGGTTGACAGATCCCCATGCAGTATAGAACCACATCAACAGGTTGACAGATCTCCATGCAGTATAGAACCACATCAACAGGTTGACAGATCCTTAATGCTTTGCCACACTGCTGTATAATGATGGCCTCTTTCCATGTAAGGACATTACATTGTGCATTTTATTGGCTCAGCCCCTCTTGCAGTGCCCTGATTAAGGTCAATGTGTTTCTAAGACTAGCACAATTATTGCACAACACTCCCACACCTTGATGTAAATCAATCCAATTCTAATGAGAGATTAAACTCTGATAACACACTGCTTGTCTGAGCCCTAATTTCAATTGGCTATGACAGTGGTAACACTTTACATAAAGTGAACAAGTACAATGCATTGTAAGACTTGTCATAAGCTTTTATGAACCATTTATAATCACTTATGTTTTCTTAATCGCCTCATAAATGAAATGGAAAATCCAATAATATTTTGTTTAATTAAAGATAGTATTCTTATGTTGTGTTTTCCAGAAAAGGGTGATTTCTTGGCTTTGGATTTAGGAGGGACAAACTTTAGAGTGCTGTTAGTGAAGATCCGTAGTGGCAAGCGACGGACAGTAGAGATGCATAACAAAATATATGCCATTCCTATGGAGGTGATGCAGGGGACCGGAGAGGAGGTGAGTTCGTTTTGGACTTTCAATAGAGTATGGACATCTCATTCTGTACCAAAACAATAAACATTTTCTCACACATTAGAAAAGGCAAAAGGCAACAGCTTCTATTATATTTCCATAGAAATAATAGAACACGCATTAAGCACATTCTAACAGCCAACCTTTGTTACCTATGTAACTTAAGTAAATGTAACATGTGCTTGTTGAAACATACCCTCCACCCCCCCCCCCCCCTCTAGCTCTTTGACCACATTGTCCAGTGCATATCTGACTTCCTGGACTACATGGGCATGAAGAACACCCGCCTGCCTCTGGGCTTCACCTTCTCGTTCCCGTGTAGACAAACCAGCCTGGATGCGGTGAGCTGACTGCATCCTTTACAGCAAGGTTTCTTAAACTAGGGGTCGGATGAGGTGTAAAGTAATCAGCCATTCATCAGCTTTTTACATCTCAGACATATTGTTCACAACTTGCTCATTGCTGTGTGTGTGTGTGTGTGTGTCTGTGTGTGTGTGTGTATATTAGTGTACATGCATACATAAAGTTGAAGTCAGAAGTTTACATACACTTAGGTTGGTGTCATTAAAACTTGTTTTTCAACCACTCCACAAATTTCTTGTGAACAAACTATAGTTTTGGTTGGTTAGGACATCTACTTTGTGCATGACACAAGTCATTTTTCCAACCATTGTTTACAGACAGATTATTTCACTTATAATTCCCTGTATCACAATTCCAGTGTGTCAGAAGTTTACGTACACAAAGTTGACTGTGCCTTTAAACAGCTTGGAAAATTCCAGAAAATAATAGGCTAATTTACATAATTTGAGTAAATTGGAGGTGTACCTGTGGATGTATTTCAAGGCCTACCTTCAAACTCAGTGCCTCTTTGCTTCACATCATGGGAAAATCAAAAGTAATCAGCCAAGACCTCAGGAAAAAAAATGGTATACCTCCACAAGTCTGATTCATCCTTAGGAGCAATTTCCAAATGCCTGAAGGTACCACGTTCATCTGTACAAACAATAGTACTCAAGTATAAACACCTTGGGAACACGCAGCTGTCATACCGCTCAGGAAGGAGGTGTGTTCTGTCTCCACATTGGTGCGAAAAGTGCAAATCAATCCCAGAACAAAAGTAAAGGACATTGTGAAGATGCTGAAGGAAACAGGTACACAAGTATCTATATCCACAGTAAACGAGTCCTATATTGACATGACCTGAAAGGTCGCTCAGCAAGGAAGAAGCCACTGCTCCAAAACCGGCATAAAAAATCCAGACTACGGTTTGGGGACAAAGATCGTACTTTTTGGAGAAATGTCCTCTAGTCGGATTAAACAAAAATAGAACTGTTTGGCCATAATGACCATCGTTATGTTTGGAGGGAAAAAGGGGGAGGCTTGCAAGCTGAAGAACACCATCCTAACCGTGAAGCATGGGGTGGCAGCATCATGTTGTGGGGGTGCTTTGCTGTCGGACGGACTGGTGCACTTCACAAAATAGATGGCATCATGAGGGAACATTTTTGATATTGAAGCAACATCTCAAGACATCAGTCAGGAAATTAAAGCTTGGTCGCAAATGGGTCTTCCAAATGGACAATGACCCCAAGCATACTTCCAACGTTGTGGTAAAATGGCTTAAGGACAGCAAAGTCAAGGTATTGGAGTGGCCATCACAAAGCCCTGACCGCAATCCCATAGAAAATTTGTGGGCAGAATTGAAAAAGCGTGTGCGAGCAAGGAGGCTTACAAACCTGACTCAGTTACACCAGCTCTGTCAGGAGGAATGGGCCAAAATTCACCCAACTTATTGTGGGAAGCTTGTGGAAGGCTACCTGATACGTTTGACCCAAGTTAAACAATTTACCAGCAATGCTACCAAATACTAATTGAGTGTATGTAAACGTCTGACACGCACACACTGTTGACTGTTCCTGTGTCTTCGCAAAGTATTGTGGAGCCCTCAACAATATATATATATTACAGAGAGAGATTACTCTCAAAACTAAGGCAGGATCCCCATTTTAAATGTTGTGCCGATTTTCTTCATTAGGCTCAAAAGAAGTGCATTGTTTGTCCTGTTGCATGTTTTCTAAAGATAGTAGCTAATATATTTATTTATTGAGTGTCCAACAAACCTCTAAATCTTGACACAGTGCGTGTGTGTGTGTGTCGGTGTGTGTGTGTGAATCACTAATAGAACATCCCTGTGTCTGTGTTCAGGGCATCCTGGTCACCTGGACCAAAGGATTCAAGGCCACTGACTGTGAAGGGGAGAATGTTGTGGGGCTTCTCAGAGAGGGGATTAAACGGAGAGAGGTAAGTGGAGAGGTGGCATGATTCTTTAACCTCAGCCCGGACCTGAGCAGGAAAATCTCTTGGCCCTAGATATAACGAAGGCCCCTGCTGTAAGTGGCTGTTCTTTGGGTATATAATATATACAAGCTGAGATCTTATGGGCATATATTGACAATCAAAAGTTGCTGGAGGCAGCTCTTTTTGTTTGTTTTTACCATGATTTATAAAGTTGTGATACAATATTTGTCAGTGGTATTTCTATAAATTCAGTTCTGCTCATCTCCCCATTGCATATGTTTCCCAAAGACGTCCTGTACATGTGATTTTACATCTGTGTTTACTTCAGGAGTTTGACTTGGACGTAGTGGCAGTAGTGAACGACACGGTTGGGACCATGATGACATGTGCATATGAAGAAGCCACCTGTGAGGTTGGCCTAATTGCAGGTTGGTCATCTGTTTTCAGACACTTCTATAATGCTGATTCGAAATGGTTTCTGCCCAATGATAGAGCATGGGCAGGAAATGGACACGCACACACTGTTGACTGTTCCTGTGTCTTCGCAAAGTATTGTGGAGCCCTCGACAGTGTCCAGGTGTATCGATTTATTTTCTATGATGTACATTTTGTTTCCTGCACCTGGCAAAAGGCAGTACTTTCAAAACTAATTCTAGACCAAGGCAATATAGATTTGAGTGACGGAGAGGACAAGTGAAAGTAGGAATTATCAGAATAACAGCTGATTGCGAGAGTAACAATGTCCCTATATCTAGACAACTACAGAACATCATTATTATTATTATTATTATTATTATTGTGTTTGGTCGGAACCAGCCCTCCTCTGAAAGGCTGAGATATTTGACTCAGGACAGCTAATCAGATGTAACAGTGATTGTCTGAGACGGGAGTTTGTTTTACCCCTTGTGTTGGTATTCAGGATTTGGACCACAATGGACAAGAGTTGCAGCTCGTGAGATTATTTCTTTACCTCGTGTTGAGGTCCAAAATTCCAACCATTTCAAAAATGTAGCTCCTGGCTCACATTTCCTGGTCTCTGAGATTCAACGTTGAAACCACTTTAGACGTGGGCTGCAACTCCCTGTCTTTCTTGGTCTAATGTTACTTTCTGTTGCCAATCCTTTTATGCACTCTCGTCAAAAGGGGACGGTTCTGTCAGTCTGACACGCTCTCTGACCTCATTCGGGGCGTGGCTACATACTATGAACAGTTTATAGGACATAGATTCTCTTATCCCTCCTAAAATCACATTCTAATCTTAACAAATGTTTCATATTATATGTACAACGTATTGGATGGAAACTTGACAGATAAAGGGGATACACTTTCCAAGTTACAGTATTTTGTCCATACAATTTGTTTATGGAATCACTGACCATTCCCCACATTGTTATGTTAGAAATATTGTTCCAGTATCCACTTTTGACCGTGTTCGATTTTTTTGGCGTGAAAACTGTCTGTGAAGCAAAGACATTCCTTTGGTTGATACTAAAGGGGGAGACAGAGCCCCACCTTCTTCCTGCAATTTACAACCGGGTGTGTGTGACCTGTCAAACCGGCCCAGTTCCCTCTTCCCCTATTCTGTGGGTGAGAGAAGGTCTGGTTATTGTCAATCATTGCCAAGCTGATCTGACCCATTGTGATCATCACAGGACAGTCATAACAACATGTATGGTTTGTGGTTTCAGGAACTGGCAGCAACGCCTGTTACATGGAGGAGATGAGGAACATTGAGACGGTGGAGGGAGATGTGGGGAGGATGTGTGTCAACATGGAGTGGGGCGCCTTCGGGGACAACGGCTGTCTGGATGACATCAGGACAGAATATGACAGAGCTGTGGATGACTTATCACTCAACCCTGGCAAGCAGAGGTGACTGGGCTGCTCTCTCTTTATTTGATATTGAATAGTCTTGTTATTAGAGATCTAGATATACTAATTGATTATGTTTTTTTTCTTCATCTCAGGTATGAGAAGATGTGCAGCGGTATGTATCTAGGGGAGATTGTGCGAAACATCCTGATCGACTTGACGAAGCGTGGCTTCCTCTTCAGAGGGCAGATATCAGAGACCCTAAAGACCAGAGGCATTTTCGAAACTAAATTCCTCTCCCAGATTGAAAGGTTGGCAGCCATGTTGAATCTGCGATTGAAATGGTAACTGATTGTGTCATAACTACCTTTTGTTGTGCAATGGTCTCAACAAAATGTCTCCATTTTCCCCCCAGTGACCGCTTGGCGCTACTGCAGGTGAGGTCCATTCTGCAGCAGCTAGGTCTGGACAGCACATGTGATGACAGTATCATTGTCAAGGAGGTGTGTGGTACAGTGTCTCACCGGGCGGCCCAGCTCTGTGGAGCTGGAATGGCCGCCGTCGTCGACAAAATACGAGAAAACCGCGGGCTGGACCAAATGGACATCACCGTGGGGGTGGACGGAACGCTCTACAAGCTTCATCCACAGTGAGTAATAATGATGTGACTGCAATTGGCTTGTAATAACATGTATCACAGTCATTGACTGAGTTATTCGAGTTGACAATGATATTATGGTGAATGTTGAGTATGGGCCAGCAATGGTTGTGTAGTTTTATTGCAGTTATAAAATAAAAATGGTATAGCTCATCTTCGTTCTATTCTCGTTTATCAAGTTCTACATCTTCATTGATTTACGTTCCAGTGTAACAATAGCATGAACAAAGTTAAGTGTGTTATGCAAGACCAACCATGTCTTTTTCTATCCATTCACAGCTTCTCGGGGATCATGCACCAGACAGTGAAAGAGTTGGCCCCTAAGTGCAATGTCAACTTCTTTCTCTCTGAGGACGGGAGCGGCAAGGGTGCAGCCCTCATCACCGCTGTGGGATGTCGCATGCGTGAGCAGGAGGAGAAGAGCTGAGTCTGTTTGGCCTGCCCCCCTCCTCGTCCTCTTCCACTTCCTCGTCTTCCTCTCCTTACACATGGTTAGAGAGGTATGCTACAGTATGTGTCCAATAAAATTAGATTTTATGATTTGATTTAACGATGACGCTGCTCAAGTGTCTGCCGCTCTGCTTCAGACACAACCCGTTGTGGGCACCAATGACGCAACATTACATTCTTCTAAACCATTTAAATCTTACACCTGCTATTTACCAGCCCGTTTCCTGTTTGTGTTGGTCTGCTGTACCGGATGGAAGGAACTGGGCTCAGTCTTATTTGTGATGTTAGAACACTGCTGTAGGTATTTGGGCGCTAATGTAAGAGAAGAAAGGGAATATTTCTGCTTTGAATGTCTTGTACCTTGCCTAGGTATGTTAAGTGTTATTTATTTTATAGTGTGGATGTTTTGACATAATGAGTGATAGGGGATAATCATTGTAAGGTTAAAGATCTCTATTGCAAAAATTGAGTTTTATTTTTAACATTGCGTTCTTCTGTATGTATTTCCAAAATGTCAAATGTCAACTTTTCTTTTGTTTGCTAGAATTTCTAGGGTTGTCATGAATGCACCATTGTTCCTTGACCTTTGAGGATATTTTCATTGCACAAGCTCGTTCAAAAGTCTATACAGCCACCCTGTAGGATGTGTTCCTTAATACATTGCTTTGGCAGTCTTTGTGAAACCTCTCAGGTTTAGTCATATTAAGTAAATGTAAAAAATCATGCTTTTTACCTAACAACCCCTCCTGAAAACCAGCGCTCTAAAGCAACTGGATCAATAAAAGTGTCTTTTGTGAACAAGATAACGACTTGAATTCCAACAGTGTACAATGTAAAATAAAAAAAAAAGATGCTTATAACAGAATAAAGGGAACAAAATAGGAGTATACGTTTGCATCCTGCAGTTGAATGTTTGAGTCTTACCGTACAAAAATGATAGAACACGATAAATGCTAGAACATGAAAAAGGCTAGAACATGATAAATGATAGACCATGATAAATGCTTGCCTTATTTGGTGTCAGATGTCTAGAATACATTTATTTTGTACAATTATAGAGATGCACTAAAGCTGGTCCAAATGATGCAATGGGATTAAATGAAACTTTATTTTGATGTGCTTTGCAAATATGAAGCTTTAACTTATCTTTGAATATCTATGTTAATTATCATGGCAATACTTTTTTCCAATAAAGGTCGACTTCCTTTCTGAGCTTTTGTTCATGAAATGTTCCAGTGATGTTATAGTTAGGACATTGATAATATAATACAGACAGTTAAGCTCATGGACAAGGATGCTATGTTTAGCAACAACCATATTTTTTGTTATTTTGTGAAATAATTTCACTTACAATATGTCTAAAGATATATATATTTTTCAGTTATGGTTATGTAAAAATAGCATTCTGTACATGAGCAAGATGTTATGAAGAAATAACTTAACACGAACTTACACTCAGAAGTAATTTATGAAATACACTGGCATTATGCTACTATCATAAGGTGGAAAGTTATCTCACTTAAATCGTCTATTATCAACAGCCGTAATTAATTTCTAAAGTCACCAGCATATTATAATAATGCACAGTGTAACATTTTACAATACTTTAAATTGTGCAATTCCTCAGTGGGGTGACTTTTCTATGCTACATTACACTATATCAATATCAACTACACAAAACAAAACCTACATCATTTGACATAAGCAGCAAAACATGTAGTGGGATATAAATGTAAATTACATTTTTGAGCACATCGCAAGACACATTGAAAGTACTCTTTATGGTACAAAACTAAAATTAAATACACACTGTGACATCCAACAAAGTTAATAGTTACCAAATATCACATGATCCTTTTTAAATTCACATGCTTTGTGATTGGCTGTTTTCATGTTGTACACAATTATTGATGTTTTTTCTCTGACTTGATTGCGCCATTGAATACTCCCCAAGACTATTTCAATTGTACTACTTTGCACTGACAAACACTTGTTGAAAAGCTTATTTCAACATTTTACACCATGGCTGCAAACATGGGCTCTATGGGACACGACATCTGTTCCTGAGAACTCTTTCAATCTGCTTGCCACAAAATCTGTGTCTGCTCAACGGTTTCCAATTTGAGTTATCTAAAAACGACTTAAAAGCTGTTGCCTCGAAACAAGTCAAGTTCTGTGCTATATTGATTTTGGTGACAGTTATATTGCTGTAGAAGAGGTTGCAGACATGGCTATAGGACAATCCGACTTGTGAACATAATCCCGAGCTGTGTATTGCCGCTTTCCATATCTGTTGTCTGTAGCTTTCCATGATATCTGTTGTCTGTAGCTTTCCATGATATCTGTTGTCTGTAGCTTTCCATGATATCTGTTGTCTGTAGCTTTCCATGATATCTGTTGTCTGTAGCTTTCCATGATATCTGTTGTCTGTAGCTTTCCATGATATCTGTTGTCTGTAGCTTTCCATGATATCTGTTGTCTGTAGCTTTCCATGATATCTGTTGTCTGTAGCTTTCCATATCTGTTGTCTGTAGCTTTCCATGATATCTGTTGTCTGTAGCTTTCCATATCTGTTGTCTGTAGCTTTCCATATCTGTTGTCTGTAGCTTTCCATGATATCTGTTGTGTGTAGCTTTCCATATCTGTTGTCTGTAGCTTTCCATGATATCTGTTGTCTGTAGCTTTCCATGATATCTGTTGTCTGTAGCTTTCCATGATATCTGTTGTCTGTAGCTTTCCATGATATCTGTTGTCTGTAGCTTTCCATGATATCTGTTGTCTGTAGCTTTCCATGATATCTGTTGTCTGTAGCTTTCCATGATATCTGTTGTCTGTAGCTTTCCATATCTGTTGTCTGTAGCTTTCCATGATATCTGTTGTCTGTAGCTTTCCATATCTGTTGTCTGTAGCCTGTTGAGGTGTGGAAACACTCTGCTGCTTTTATCAAATTTGTTTTGTTTCTTTTTAGGCTGTTGCTCTGCCTGTCTGTCTGTCTGCTATGTGTTGCTTGTCCTATGTTGCTCTGTCTGTCTGTTTGCTACGTGTTGCTTGTCCTATGTTGCTCTGTCTGTCTGCTATGTGTTGCTTGTCCTATATTGCTCTGCCTGTCTGTCTGTCTGCTACGTGTTGCTTGTCCTATGTTGCTATGTCTGTCTGCTATGTGTTGCTTGTCCTATATTGCTCTGCCTGTCTGTCTGTCTGCTACGTGTTGCTTGTCCTATGTTGCTCTGTCTGTCTGCTATGTGTTGCTTGTCCTATATTGCTCTGCCTGTCTGTCTGTCTGCTATGTGTTGCTTGTCCTATATTGCTCTGCCTGTCTGTCTGCTACGTGTTGCTTGTCCTATATTGCTCTGTCTGTCTGTTTGCTACGTGTTGCTTGTCCTATGTTGCTCTGTCTGTCTGTTTGCTACGTGTTGCTTGTCCTATGTTGCTCTGTCTGTCTGCTACGTGTTGCTTGTCCTATGTTGCTCTGTCTGTCTGCTACGTGTTGCTTGTCCTGTCTGTCTGCTACGTGTTTCTTGTCCTATGTTGCTCTGTCTGTCTGCTACGTGTTGCTTGTCCTATGTTGCTCTGTCTGTCTGCTACGTGTTGCTTGTCCTATGTTGCTCTGCAAGTGCTCACTGCTCATTGTCTGCCTGTACTGTTATTGGAATAATAACCTAGGTTCACTTGCACATTTCACAATATGGTCTACAAAGTCAGGTGACACACAACATAAACCAATATTACACTAAAACAACACAAATAATAACACTACCTTAATACTGCAACAGATAAGGCTCAGTGCTTATACCATGGGAGTTCCCTTTCCTATTCTTCCTTCCCATTGGGGCAGCAGGTAGCCTAGTGGTTAGAGTGTTGGGCCAGTAAATGAAACCTACCCTTGAGCAAGGCACTTATCCTCAATTTGCTCCAGGGGGGCCGTACTTCTATGTCTGACCCTGTAAAATAACACATTTCACAGCACCTATCTGGTGTGTGTGTGACGATAAAGGTGTTTGGTGCGACTGACTGATGGACTGTACACAATAATAACATGATTTGTTTCACTTCTCCTAGCAGCTGAGCTCATGAGCTTTAGCATGTCCTCATGTCCTCAGATTTTCATGAGCTTGACTGAGGTGTGGTCATCTTGTTAGGTGGAGTTGTGGTGGACCACAGTGCTGTTGGTGTTGTCAGGGCGATAGCTGCGGGTCATCCTGAAGGTCCGTGTGTGCTGTAGCTCCATCTTGTCCTCCTCCGACACCTTGATGAAAGGGACCCAGCTGAAAGCGTGACGGAACCCCGAGCGAAACCTAGAAAAGAGAGATTCCAATGGGAATATCACAAAGCAAGATCAGCAAGTTAGCCAGCTAACTTTGATAAACATTTAGAATTAACTCTTGCATTTCTGTTTCATTAATAAAAGCTCAGCTTGAATGTGGGTTTTAGGTTGTTGAATCTATGATACAGTATCATACCACTTCCACAAGATGAGTGTAGTGATGTGGCCTAGCTTTACCTTTGGTTGTGATGTGGGCTAGCTTTACCTTTGGTTTTGATGTGGCCTAGCTTTACCTTTGGTTGTGATGTGGCCTAGCTTTACCTTTGGTTGTGATGTGGCCTAGCTTTACCTTTGGTTGAGGCAGCAGTAGATGATGGGGTTGTACATGGTGGAACTCATGGCCAGCCAGAAGATGGCCAGGTAGATCTGCTGGATGTACGTCTGCATGTAGATCTCAATGTTGAAGCTGCCCAGGATGAAGTAGATGTGGTAGGGCAGCCAGCACAGGGCAAAGGTCGTCACCACCACTATCATCATCTTCACCACCTACAGGGAGCACAACATAACACACTGACAGCACAGCACACTGAGACAACACAACACACTGAGACAGCCCAACACACTGACAGCCCAGCACACTGAGACAACACAACACACTGAGACAGCCCAATACACTGAGACAGCCCAACACACTGAGACAGCCCAACACACTGAGACAACACACTGACAGCCCAACAGACTGAGACAGCCCAACACACTGAGACAGCCCAACACACTGAGACAACACAGCACACTGAGACAGCCCAACACACTGAGACAGCCCAACACACTGAGACAACACAGCACACTGAGACAGCCCAGCACACTGAGACAGCCCAACACACTGAGACAGCCCCACACACTGAGACAACACAGCACACTGAGACAGCCCAAAACACTGAGACAACACACTGAGACAGCCCAACACACTGAGACATCACATTGAGACAGCCCAACACACTGAGACAACACAGCACACTGAGACAACACACTGAGACAGCAGAGCATCTCTGATACCATGGCATATACATGCACCAGACCTGGGTCTAAACTCTTGATTTAGTGCAAAGCAAGCATTTGAAGCGTTTGTCTTTGTTTGGTATGCATATGCAATGACCATACTGGTAGAATACTGGACGCAGTGCTTTCAGTAAATAGAGATACATAGAGAACACAGGTTATTATAAACTATTCCGTCAAGGCTTTGCATCAATATGACATAGCTGACCTTGTGTTTGGCCTGGATCTGGTTCTGGAAGTGGTCTGAGGCCTCCCCCGGTATCTCACTGCCCCACAGTGTCTGGCCAATGAGGCTGTAGGTGACCAACATCACCAGCAGGGGGAGCAGGTAGATCAGTATGATCAAAGCTATCTGGTATCTGTGAGACAAATGTTGAAGGTCAAGTATTACAGACACAAATATGTGATAACGTGGGCTTGAAACATCCTTTTCTGTTAGAGACTTTGAAGTATTGAATATAAAAAATTAAGCATGTATTACTGCACACAATGTATATAGACTATTTTTATTTTTTTCTACTGCGTTATTGACTTGTTTATTGTTTACTCCATGTGTAACTCTGTGTTGTCTGTTCACACTGCTTTGCTTTATCTTGGCCAGGTCGCAGTTGTAAATGAGAACTTGTTCTCAACTAGCCTACCTGGTTAAATAAAGGTGTTCTCAACTAGCCTACCTGGTTAAATAAAGGTGTTCTCAACTGGCCTACCTGGTTAAATAAAGGTGTTCTCAACTGGCCTACCTGGTTAAATAAAGGTGTTCTCAACTAGCCTACCTGGTTAAATAAAGGTGTTCTCAACTAGCCTACCTGGTTAAATAAAGGTGAAATTAAAATACAAATAAAAACAAAAAAAAGGTGCTATCTAGAACCAAACAGGTTTATTTGGCTGTCCCCATAGGAGAACACTTCGAAGGACCCATTTTGGTTCCAGGCAGAACCCTTTTGGGTTCCATATAGAACCCTTTCCACATAAGGTTCTAATCTACATGGACCCAAAAAAGAGTACTACCTGGCACCAAAAAGGGTTCTCCTATGGGGACATCCGCAGAACCCTTTTGGAACTAAGGGTGTACATTTAGACCAGAGATGGGCAACACCAGTCCTTGGGGTCCGGAGTGGTGTCACACTTTCCCCCCATCCCTAGCAAACACAGCTAATTAAACTAATTATATTCTAAACTCAAGATCATGATTAGTTGATTATTGGAGTCTGCTGTGTTTGCTGGGGCTGGGGCAAAAGTCTGACACCAATTAGGCCCCCGAGGACTGGAGTTGCCCATCCCTGATCTAGACAGACACATTACTGAGAACGGTGCTGTGGGTGTCTCACGTGAGATGGTGTTTCCCACCATAGTCATCAGGCCAGTTGACGAAACAGAGAGTCCGTGGTGGATAGTACTCGGTGACAGAGTAGTAACACTGGGGGAATGCCAGGGAGAATGCCACCGCCCAGATGACACCAATCACAATCTTGGTAGACGTGGAGGATAGCCTTAGTTTCAAAGGGTAGATTATGGCCATGTATCTGTGGAAGAGAACCAAGCAAAGGTCAGGTACAGTCCGAGACCTATAACAGTGCATGTCATTGGCTGCTTAGACCGCTGAAGACTGAAATGTTCTGAAAACCCTGAATGAATGGGAGGGTCCTCATTCTGTAATAAACTCAGCAAAAAAAGAAACGTCCTCTCACTGTCAACTGCGTTTATTTTCAGCAAACTTAACATGTGCAAATACTTCTATGAACATAAGATTCAACAACTGAGACATAACCTGAACAGGTTCCACAGACATGTGACTAACAGAAATGGAATAATGTGTCCCTGAACAAAGGTAATCAAAATCAAAAGTAACAGTCAGTATCTGGTGTGGCCACCAGCTGCATTAAGTACTGCACTGCATCTCCTCCTCATGGACTGCACCAGATGTGCCAGTTCTTGCTGTGAGATGTTACCCCACTCTTCCACCAAGGCACCTGCATGTTCCCGGACATTTCTGGGGGGGAATGGCCCTAGCTCTCACCCTCTGATACAACAGGTCCCAGACGTGCTCAATGGGATTGAGATCCGGGCTCTTCGCTGGCCATGGCAGAACACTGACATTCCTGTCTTGCAGGAAATCACACACAGAACGAGCAGTATGGCTGGTGGCATTGTCATGCTGGAGGGTCACGTCAGGATGAGCCTGCAGGAAGGGTACCAGAGGAAGGAGGGTGAGCCTGAGGAAGGAGGATGTCTTCCCTGTAACGCACAGCATTGAGATTGCCTGCAAAGACAACAAACTCAGTCCAATGATGCTGTGACACACCGCCCAAGACCATGATGGACCCTCCACCTCCAAATCGATCCCGCTCCAGAGTACAGGCCTCAGTGTCAAGCTCATTCCTTCGACGATAAACGTGAATCCGACCATCACCCCTGCCTGGTAAGACAAATACGCGACATGTCAGTGAAGAGCACTTTTTGCCAGTCCTGTCTGGTCCAGCGACGGTGGGTTTGTGCCCATAAGCGACATTGTTGCCGGTGATGTCTGGTGAGGACCTGCCTTACAACAGGCCTACAAGCCCTCAGTCCAGTCTCTCTCAGCCTATTGCGGCCAGTCTGAGCACTGATGGAGGGATTGTACAGTCCTGGTGTAACTCGGGCAGTTGTTGTTGCCATCCTGTACCTGTCCTGCAGGTGTGATGTTCAGATGTACCGATCCTGTGTAGGTGTTGTTACGCGTGGTCTGCCACTGCGAGGACGATCAGCTATCTGTCCTGTCTCCCTGTAGCGATGTCTTAGGTGTCTCACAGTACAGACATTGCAATTTATTACCCTGGCAATTTATTGCCCTGGCCACACTTGCAGTCTTCATGCCTCCTTGCAGCATGCCTAAGGCACATTCACGCAGATGAGCAGGGATCCGGGGCATCTTTCTTTTGGTGTTTTTCAGAGTCAGTAGAAAGGCCTCTAGTGTCCTAAGTTTTCATAACTGTGACCTTAATTGCCTACCTTCTGTAAGCTGTTAGTGTCACAGGTGCATGTTCATTAGTTGTTTATGGGTCATTGAACAAGCATGGGAAACAATGAAGATCTGTGAAGTTATTTGGATTTTTACAAATTATCTTTGAAAGACCAGGGTCCTGAAAAAGGGACGTTACTTTTTTTGATGAGTTAATATGACATGACATAACTTCTGTTCATGAGAGCTTTGAAAACAGCAATGTCTACAATACAACCGTAGTTTGAACTCATTAACATATTTATGATTTAATACAAAAAGGATGTGGTGCTGATTTCAGGGTGATGTTACAACCAGAATTAACCGTCTGTCAACGAAATATCTGATTAAATGTCATTAATATCGTGAAAACACACACACACACACACACACACATTGAGTGGGAGAGAAACAGAGAGAGAGATTTTAAGCCAGTGTATAACACAAAGTTAAACAGCGTATATCCATAGTTATATGCAGAATAATATACGAATTGTCCCGATATCAACAGAATATGTGTATTTAGGTAGGCTAGGGCGCTCTTTTATGCGCGCACAGACATGCACTGTGGTGAACACACAAGACGATAAAACCCGGTGAAGCGATAAATTGAATATATAAAAAAAATCTCGTGTTGTTAAGCAAATTAAAACAGTATCAGAATTATAATGTATTGCACTCTTATCATCTCCAGTGCTCTGTAGGCTATATTGGGAAAATGTTTTAATATAAATCAGAAATATAATTTAAAAATCTGCATGTGAAGATTATTGGATTATTGTCCACTTCAATGACAAGTAGCTTCATTTGGCATGTATCTGAATGATACAGACATTGATGATAAGATTGATTATATGTCTTCTTGGGAACGTGCGTAATTTGAAGACATTCACCATGGTTTGAGTGGAAATTGCAATTTTTTTATTTCCCTTGACAATTATGTGGTCTCTACCGACTAGATCAGTCTGTTTCACGTAAATAGCAATTCTCGTATGTTCTTACCGGTCAACCGCAATTGCTGCCATAGAATAAACGCTTGAGCACATTGCTGTGATGGGATAAAAGTTCTGAAACCTACAGTATCCCAACCCGAAGTACCAGTTGCTGTGTGTAGCATAAACAAAATTGAAGACAGTGTTGAAAGTCGCCATTGACAAGTCCGAGAATGCTAGATTTACTATAAAATAGTTAGTCACTGTCCTCATTCTTTTGTGGGCCAAAATTATCCAAATTACAGTGACATTTCCTGTGACGGACACAATCACTATCAGTGAATAAGCAATTGCCCACAATGCCACTTGCCAATCCGGCTGTTCAAATCGATTGTTTGTCGTCTTGTTTCCATAACCCTGAAAAGATATGGTTGTTGAAAGGTTGACCGGTTCCGACGTTGTTGTAGCCATCTCTATATCACACTAGACAAAATCCCTTTAGCGTTTTGGGCAATGATTGATTAGTTCCGATGTCCGCTTCTTGAACAAAAATCACAATTCAAAACCATTCAGGTGTTGTGAAGTCCAAGGACCCTCTCCGGCTCTCCTGCTATTTTTGAAATGCGCTTCATGGCCACAGAACTTTATCAGACTTGCCAGTGGCTGCGTGCGTAAAGCTGAGCTGCCAGCGGTGATTGGAGAGCTAGCGGTTTGGAATGTGCGCACGAGCCTACAATGTAATCCACGTGTAGGGTTTGACGTTTCAGTATAATACAACAGCTGTGATAGCACAGATGCACACTTTCAACAATAGCATCTGATTTTAGAAGTGCTGTCAATAACATATAGCCTACAAATATAGCCTCACTCAAAAGAGGTCCAGGAACATGCAGAACACAATGAAGCAAAACAGGCACACAGATAGGAGTGACATTAGTCTGCAATGGGCTCCTTCAGCCAAATGGCTCCACTCATTCTAAGTGATAGGGGTGAAGAGATTTAACCACAATGACATCATGTGGCCAAATATCCTTAAACCCATGGGTTAATATTGCACTATTGATTCCATGTAGTCTGACATTTGGCTTCAGGTATCAACTTCTCCATTGCAAATGGGTTAAAGCCATTAGAGATTTGTTGCATTAGTGTAGCATAGCATTATAATATTTTGGGTTAGCCCTCAATTTGGTAGTTTTATTCCTTTATGAGATTTGATTAAAATAATGTAATCAATTCTGGAGGTAACCACAGAGCAGACCGGGGTCATCATGCATGTAGTAACATAACTGTCTGTCTATCTATAGTATGTCATATTGATTGATATTAGATTATACACGTCTGGGGATTAGTGCTATGTCCGGGTTGTTTTGAAAAGCCAAACATGATATCTGAATGCAGAGGAGGCTACAGAGTCCAACTACTCCCCAATGCCTCAGGCTCAGCATACCAGATAAGTGCCATTCTATTTCAAGTAGCTTGCCAGAAATGAAACAACTCATAAAATCAATACAGTATGTGGCTAGAAAAGGTTTAATGATAGTGTCTTGCAACTGTCTAAAATCAACAATATTTAATCCACTGTCCGGGTACCATCCATACATGAGACAAACACCAGCGAGTCAAAACGAATCAAAATAGATGTGTGATGAATCCTCTCATCCAGGCAAAACAGAAGGATAGAATTGTTGACATGGTCTAGTGGTTCAGCAGACTTCTTTCAGAATACCTGGGTTAAAATAGATCAAAATTCCTTAGATATTGTTCCACCACATTGTGAAATTCCCAGTTTTCTCTGAAAAGTAACTCTGTTGACATGGTATTGAAAAATGGGCAAGACCTTTCCGCATGAAGTTCAAGTTTTGGTTTGTCTAAATTCAAAATAGTATCTAATTTTGCCACATTTGACAGTAGGTCTACCATATGACATTTGACAGTAGGCCTACCCTATCACATTTAACAGTAGGCCTACCCTATCACATTTAACAGTAGGCCTACCATATGACATTTGACAGTAGGCCTACCATATCACATTTGACAGTAGGCCTACCCTATCACATTTAACAGTAGGCCTACCATATGACATTTGACAGTAGGCCTACCATATCACATTTGACAGTAGGCCTACCCTATCACATTTGACAGTAGGCCTACCCTATCACATTTGACAGTTGGCCTACCATATCACATTTGACAGTAGGCCTACCCTATCACATTTGCATTTGACAGTACCTTATAGACCAGACATAGGCAACTTTGATTGGGATGGGGGCCACAAATAATTCTGAACTCATCATAATGTGCCGCATTTGAGCCACCAGCTGCTTTACAGCAAATTCTTTGCAATTCCACACATTTGCCATAGGGTGGAGAGAAATGTTTGCAGTTTTTAATATGATATCTGAGTGAGACTGACTAACAAAATCAATGGGGACCCCCAGGTGGTAATTAGATTATTACTATAAGGAAATTGATCCGAGGGCCTTCAAAAGGGATGCCCGCGAGGCACCCAGATGCCCATCCCCGCTATATACAGGTTGGTTGTTTAGCAACAAAACCGATACGTGCACAACTATGGGGCACAACAGATGTGGTTGGCTTAGATGGTTGACAACATGTAAACTATATTTAGTCTCCAATGTTTATTGAAAACATAAACAAATTTGCACATTGAGCACTTGTTGTCTTGCAAATATATCGTTAAGGTTGGTTATCTAGCTAGCTAATTTTTGCTATATTAGTATTGACATGAAATCTGTCAAAACACCCAAAAAAAAAGACATGGTATCAAGAACAAGATGAAACTAGCTGAAATGAGCTACTTACAATTCCCCACATGGCAGTTTCATGTCATTGTTGGTAGCTATCTAGCCATCCAGAATCACAATTTACAGACTTCTGCCCAATTGAAGCGTGTGCATCGTTTTCGTGACATTGTCCGCTTTCCCATCTATAGACAATTATACAAATAATAACCACATATAAAAATATAAACACAACATGTGAAGTGTTGATCCCATGTTTCATGAGCTGAAATAAGAGCTCAGAAATGTTCCATACGCACAAAAAGCTTATTTCTCTCAAATTCTGTGCTGACTGCAGGAATGTCCACCAGAGCTGTTTCCTGAAAATGTAATGTTAATTTCTCTACCATAAGCCACCTCCAATGTTGTTTTAGAGAATTTGGCAGTACGTTCAACCGGCCTCACTACCACAAACCACGTGTAACCACACCAGCCCCGGATCTCCCTATCTTCACCTGTGGGATCTTCTGAAACCAGCCACTCGGACAACTGATGAAACTGTGGGTTTGCACAACTGAAGAATTACTGCACAAACTGTCAGAAACCGTTCCAGGGAAGCTCATCTGCATGCTCGTCGTCCTCACCAGGGTCTTGACCTGACTGCTGTTCGGCGTGGTAACTGACTTTAGTGGGAAAATGCTCACCTTCGATGGCCTGTACCGGACAGATGGCGTCGTGTGGGCGAGCAGTTTGTTGATGTCAACATTGTCAACAGAGTTTCCCATGGTGGCGGTGGGGTTATGGTATGGGGTTATGGTATGCGCAGGCATAAGCTACGGACAATAAACACAATTGCATTTTATCGATGGCAATTTGAATGCACAGAGATACCGTAACCAGATCCGGAGGCCCATTGTCGTGCCATTCATCCACCTCCATCACCTCATGTTTCAGCATGATCATTTTTCAAGGATCTGTATACAATTCCTGGAAGCTGAAGATGTCCCCGCCAACTTTGCACAGCCATTGAAGAGGAGTAGGACAACATTCCACAGGCCACAATCACCAGCCTGATCAACTCTCTGTGAAGGAGATGTGTTGTGCAGCATGAGGCAAATTGTGGTCGAACCACAATGATGACTCCTTGCTGTCCCCAGTCCACCTGGCTGTGCTGCTGCTCCAGTTTCAACTGAATACCTGACATGATGACTCCTTGCTGTCCCCAGTCCACCTGACTGTGCTGCTGCTCCAGTTTCAACTATTCTGCCTTATTATTATTCGACCATGCTGGTCATTTATGAACATTTGAACATCTTGACCATGTTTTGTTATAATCTCCACCCGGCACAGCCAGAAGAGGACTGGCCACCCCACATAGCCTGGTTCCTCTCTAGGTTTCTTCCTAGGTTTTGGCCTTTCTAGGAAGTTTTTCCTAGCCACCGTGCTTCTACACCTGCATTGCTTGCTGTTTGGGGTTTTAGGCTGGGTTTCTGTACAGCACTTTGATATATCAGCTGATGTACGAAGGGCTATATAAATACATTTGATTTGATTTAGATTTGAACCAGATACTGACTGGATTTCTGATCCACACCCCTACCTTTTTTTTTAAAGGTTTTTGTGACCAACAGATGCTTATCTGTATTCCCAGTCATGTGAAATCTATAGATATCATTTCAGATGACTGATTTCCTTATATGAACTATAACTCAGGGGAAGCAACAATAGTATTGGTATAGGCCTATATTAAAACCAGGCGTTATATACACAATGTAGGCTACATCCATATAAAAAAAATACTAAAAGGTTCATTACGAGTAAACATGTTTGGTCTGTAATGTAGAAACATTAGGCTACATCTTTGAATTTATACCAACAGTGCAACATAAAACGTCATATGCTGCCCTAACAACTGGAATACAGGCACTTTCAGGGAAACGCAAAAATGGAAACTTGTGAATTAAACCGACTAAATGACCCTACTAAAACAGAAGCCACCGTGGCAGAAGTGCTCCCATTCATTCCTCGCAGTGTCCTAATTGGGGCGTCTGACTATCAGTCAAAAAATATTTACTGCTGGCAGGTGGTGCTTTAACAGAGTTCCAGGTGTGTGGGACGAGAAACAGGAAGTTCATCTTTCGGAATCGAAAGAGGGATCAAACATGTCTAATGATGTCAGATATTGTGAGAAGTTCTCCTACGTCTTCCTAAAGTTCGCCCTCATTGTATATTCCACTATCTTCTGGGTGAGTAGTCTATGCTTAATATCCCCCGTGTCGCCAAATACAGGCAGACTCGATGCAAATAACAGAGGGCGTATAAACGGACTCGCGCATTCCGCAAAAAAAAAACATTAATATTCGCCCTTGCTGGCGTTTAAAACACAAAATATTATCCAATTGCTTATTAGGATTGTCAATAACTTAAAAGTTAGTTTGGATCGACAGGTGTCCGATATTGTAGTCTACACACGGTTAATTTTGGGGCTAGTGGTTTGATAGGCATCTGAACGTCGTATCGTAACCACACCCTCTGGAAGTGACATTTTGGCTACTGGCTACTGTTGCCGTGATACACACGATTCATTTGAAGGAATATCACAGGTTTCGCTACCATAACAAACAAAAAATGTAGGCCTATAGATGGTCTCATGGAATGGCATATTTTCTAGAGCATTTGCGATTTGCCAATACACCAAATACTATTTGCTAAAAAAAAAATGCCATGGGTATTAATTTGCTACATTGTTTGTTTTTGCTGGTGCCTCACTTCAGAGTCTAGTGGAATGCACATTTTACAGTGTGTGCCGTCGAAGGGCATGTGACCGACTGTATAAGTGCTAATAAATGCCATGTTTGGATAAATAGAGGATTATGAGAAGAGTTAGTGCATAGGATATCTTTAAAGCCCATCCTATTTTATCTGTCAGTAGAATGAGATTTACAATGGCTTGTGAATAAATTGTTAGTACACAAAGTGCATTATGCCCGCTATACTCTCAGAAGGTTGCCATTTCAATTCGTCAAACAAGCAATACATGTCTTTCATGGTTATGTTCTTCAACAGTTCAATGGAACCAATGTTTTGTGATCTTGATGGATGATCTGAATCCAAATTGACTTAAATATTTATTGGTGACCAATAAATTGATGCTTTGCATAGAGAGTAAAGAAAATCATTGCTCGGGAGTTTTCAGTTATTCAGTCCATATTTGGTTTCAATAAAGCAAATACAGTTGAAGTTGGAAGTTTACATACACCTTAGCCAAATACATTGATTTAGCCAAAACAGTTTAACAATTCCTGACATTTAATCCTAGTAAAAACGATCTTAGGTCAGTTTGGATCACCACTTAATTTTAAGAATGTGAAATGTCAGAATAATAGTAGAGAACTATTTTAGCTTTTATTTCTTTCATCACATTCCAAGTGGGTCAGAAGTTTACATACTCAATTAGTATTTAGTAGCATTGCCTTTAAATGGTTTAACTTGGGTCGAACGTTTCAGGTAGCCTACCATAAGCTTCCCACAATAAGTTGGGTGAATTTCGGCCCATTCCTCCTGACAGAGATGGTTTGATTGAGTTAGGTTTGTAGGCCTCCTTATTCACACACGCCATTTTCAGTTCTGTCCACAAATTTTCCAATGGATTGAGGTCAGGACTTTGTGATGGACACTCCAATACCTTAAGCCATTTTGCCACAACTTTGGAAGTATGCTTGCCGTCATTGTCCATTTGGAAGACCCATTTGCAACCAAGCTTTAGCTTCCTGACTGATGTCTTGAGATTTTGCTTCAATATATCCACTATTTTCCCTCATGATGCCATCTATTTTGTGAAGTACACCAGTCCCTCCTGCAGCAAAGCAACCCCACAACATGATGCTGCCACCCCCGTGCTTCACGGTTGGGATGTTGTTCGCCAGCTTGCAAGCCTCCCCTTTTTCCCCCCAAATGTAACGATGGTCATTATGGCCAAACAGTTCTATTTTTGTTTCATCAGACCAGAGGACATTTCTCCAAAAAGTATGATCTTTGTCCCCATGTGCAGTTGCAAACTGTAGTCTGGCTTTTTTATGGCGGTTTTGGAGCAGTGGCTTCTTCCTTGCTGAGCGGCCTTTCAGGTTATGCTGATATAGGACCTGTTTTATTGTGGATATAGATACTTTAGTACCTGTTTCTTCCAGCATCTTCACAAGGTCCTTTGCTGTTGTTCTGGGATTGATTTGCACTTTTCACACCAAAGTATGTTCATCTCTAGGAGACAGAACGTGTCTACTTCCTGAGCGGTATGACAGCTGTGTGGTCCCATGGTGTTTATACTTGCGTACTATTGTTTGTACAGATGAATGTGGTACCTTCAGATGTTTGGAAATTGCTCCCAAGGATGAACCAGACTTGTGGAGGTCTACAATATTTATTCTGAGGTCTTGACTGATTTCTTTTGATTTTCCCATGATGTCAAGCAAAGAGGCACTGAGTTTGAAGGTAGGCCTTGAAATACATCCACAGTTACACCTCCAATTGACTCAAATTATGTCAATTAGCCTATCAGAAGCTTCTAATGCCATGACACAATTTTCTGTAATTTTCCAAGCTTTTTAAAGGCACAGTCAACTTAGTGTATGTAAACTTCTGACCCACTGGAATTGTGATACAGCGAATTCTAAGTGAAATAATCTGTCTAAACAATTGTTGGAAACAAGAAACTTGTGGAGTGGTTGAAAAATGAGTTTTAATGACTCCAACCTAAGTGTATGTAAACTTCTGACTTCAACTGTAAATTTGAGCCTGAACAGATCAAGGTTTCTACATTGTTAGGGTTAACAATATTTCTACACAGTATTTTGTTGATAATGGCTGTGTGGGCCACTTCTGGGCATAATGGATTCAAATGTGGGCATCTTTAGTGCTTTCTCTACCACACATTCTCTCTCTCACACACACACACACACATTATATATATATATATATATATATTTTTTTTATATATATATTTTTTTACATTTATTATTGGCTCTGAACAACCTGCCAAGTCTGGCAACATAAAAGTTAAAGTTGGTTGGAAATATCTTTTGATTTTATTGTACACGCAGTAGATTATTTGTTGTACAATCAAACAGTTACTCAAAGAAGGGACTGCATTCAGTGACGAATTCACCCATTGTTGTGTTTTTGAGTGTTTGGAAAATTGACAGGAAATCCTGCAGATCATCAATCAGGAATCCTGCACGAAAAGCCTATAGTCCAATAATGATTGATAATTTCATGTTTCGTATTGTGGGCTTGTTAATACCAGGAATGTTATTTTGATTGCCCTCACTGCTCCTTAACGGCAGAGCTATCAGGAAGCAGGCATACGCATGTTAAGGGCCTTCAACAGGAGGCTGCTGAGGAGAGTACGGCTCATAATAATGTCCGGAACGGAACAGCATCAAATATATGGAAACCAGGTGTTTGCCCTATTCGATACCATTCCACTGACTCCGCTCCAGCCTTTACCACGAGCCCGTCCTCCCCAATGAAGTAGCCACCAGCCTCCTGTGAACATAAACAAAAGGCTGCATGGACCTCCCGCATTATTTTCTCACTAATCTGTTGGATTTCTCCTCGCAGGCATTTCTGTCAGGGTGTTCCAGTCCGTTGACTCTATGACAATAGGTATACTCACAAGGCTTCAGTGTGTGCATGGATAGTAGTAGTTCTGCTGATGTCCATTTTATTTTTTATAGAAACATGTTTTATTTGTATTATTTTTGCTCACTGTTGATACAGTTACTGAGTACTTTGCCATAGGGAAGAATGGGGAAGTAGAGAGTCAGACCACAAAATCATGCTGATGAATGTGTGCCCCTGGAGATAGTTGAGAATCCACAGCGCCATGCCAACGTGCTAGCCAACGTGCTAGTCAACGTGCTAGCCCCTCTAATACCAGATAGGTATTGGATTATGGATTTGTCAGTATTGTTTTAAACAACAGTGTGTGTATTTGCTCAACAACTAGATATGCATATTATATATTATTTTACAGTTTGACCTGTGGAAAGAAATCTAGTATTTGCAGCAAAACATATTATTTTACGACTCAGATATCAAAGAAGAGAAGCTAAATGTCTTTTACGGAGGTGTTTCATTTAAGGATTTGACGTGATTATCTGATGCACATGCGAGTCAATAGGTTCTTATATTCCTCAGCAATTAGAATCCTTTGTGTTATTTTATGTGCCTTGAGTGTCCTGTTAAATATATCTAGTGGTGATGCTTAATGCACTCACGCAGTCACTGAAACGTTCGGACTCTGACGTCAATGCTTACATCTCGGATGCTTTTAGTAGCCTGCCTTCATGCCATATAAAGTCACATAAGTCATTGAAAAGCAAGTCGCTATTATCAAGAGGTTCACGAATAGAACCAAGGAATGGTATTTTGTTCCACTAAAATTGGTTCTGTTAAGCGGACAGTGAGAGGACAGGGCAGGGTAGATTTAACTTTTTGTCCTGGATGAACACTCATGCGTACCAGCACTGTCTTTGAGTACTGCCTTTTTAGATTCCGCTAATTTACAACTCACAACAACTTGAGGTCATGGTCCCTTGTCCCTGCTGATGTTCCTGTCTAGACCAGCAGACAGACAAGCTGCCTTACCCTTTGGTGCACAATTCCACATGGTCTGTTTGACATTAGGACAGCATTTTAATGTGTTGTGAGCACAGAAACAAATACAAACCCTTACAGAAAATTCCAGTCAGAGTGCAGAGTTTACAGGCCTATGGTCTGTTTACTGCCAAACTCTGTTCCTCCCTTGGGTGTTTGCATGTAGATGAGTTTTTCCTAGCAACCACATATAGCGCCCTCCATTTGGACTAGTATCAAGGGATCGAAAAGCCTTGTACTTTCCTGTGTAGGCCTACATTGTGGTATCAATCTCAGTTCAGAACGCAGTGCCGCCTCATAGCTGTTTGGTGTGTCTCTTTCAATTACCGACCACCTGTAGCATCAGAACAGTCACAATCACAACAGCAGAGCTCAGTGTTCTACTTGCAATTAAAACCTCTGGCATTATGTGCACAGACAGTTTCTTTGAATTACTAACAAAGCCAGAATTGCTGCATTGATGTTTGAAGAGAAAATCTAATTGGCCCTGAAGTGGGGAAAGCTGTCCAATCAGCTGCCTGTGGCCCACCTGCCACCTGGGGAAATAGACAGACATACATAGACCCAGAGACACTGATTAGTTGTCACAGGTATAAGATGTAATGAACACCGGAGAACGTCACCTTTGTAATACTACATCAGGATTACATACTGGTTCATTAGTGCTGCAGGAGTTACTATTCCCAATGGAAAATGAATACTATCACTACCTCGCAGTTGCTTTCCAACCAACAGTGAAGCTGGAAGAAAATTTGATCTTTCACTTACTGTTAAACCAATGTGTTTCTGTGTTTGCATTCATGTGCTGTGAATATGTGATTTTAAATAGATTGTTTCCTATTAACTTTCATTACTTTTAAAGAGTGAGCCCTTCTCCTTGCTGGAAATATTTTGACACTTTCAGTAAAATATCATATGTATCGCTTTTCTGCTAATGCTTAGCAAACTAATCAGCTAATTGAAATGGCAATGGACAGCCAATAAACTTAGTTAGTTATATTCTCGCCATGTAGCTAACTACTGGAACTACACACTATTTTTTTTTCTGCAAAAATAAAATATGGGTAAAGTAGGCCAGAATCTCCAATGCGACATCTGTAGCCATGAAATGTTTTGAAAGGCTGGTCATGGCCCACATAAACACCACCATCCCAGACACCCTGGACACACTCCAATTCACATACCACCCCAACAGATCCACAGATAATACAATCTCTATTGCACTCCACACAGCCCTTTCCCACCTGGACAAAAGGAACACCTACATAAAAATGCTGTTTATTGACTACAGCTCAGCATTAAACACCATAGTGCCCTCTAAGCTCAACACTAAGCTAAGGACCCTGAGACTAAACACTTCCCTCTGCAACTATGAAAAAATAACGTGTATTAGCTAAATTGACAGAATATATATTTTTTTACATTGAATGTGTTGATAATTAGTAGAACATACATACATTAGTTAATTAATTAGCATTTTATTGTGTGACATAAGTATTTGATCACCTACCAACCAGTAAGATTTCTGGCTCTCACAGACCTGTTAGTTTTTCTTTAAGAATCCCTCCTGTTTTCCACTCATTACCTGTATTAACTGCACCTGTTTGAACTCGTTATGTGTATAAAAGACACCTGTCCACACACTCAATCAAACAGACTCCAACCTCTCCACACTGGCCAAGACCAGAGAGCTGTGTAAGGACATCAGGGTTCAATTGTAGACCTGCACAAGGCTGAGATGGGCTACAGGACAATAGGCAAGCAGCTTGGTGAGAAGGCAACAACTGTTGGCGCAATTATTAGAAAATGGAAGAAGTTCAAGATGACAGTCAATCACCCTCAGTCTGGGGCTAGATCTCACCTCGTGGGGCATCAATGATCATGAGGAAGGTGAGGGATCAGCCCAGAACTACACGGCAGGACCTGGTCAATGGCCTGAAGAGAGCTGGGACCACAGTCTCAAAGAAAACCATTAGTAACACACTATGCCGTCATGGATTAAAATCCTGCAGTGCCCGCAAGGTCCCCCTGCTCAAGCCAGCGCATGTCCAGGCCTGTCTGAAGTTTGCCAATGACCATCAGGATGATCCAGAGGAGGAATGGGAGAAGGTCATGTGGTCTGATAAGACAAAAAATAGAGCTTTTTGCTCTAAACTCCACTCGCCGTGTTTGGAGGAAGAAGAAGGATGAGTACAACCCCAAGAACACCATCCCAACCGTGAAGCATGGAGGTGGAAACATCATTCTTTGGGGATGCTTTTCTGCAAAGGGGACAGGAAGCACCGTATTGAGGGGAGGATGGATGGGGCCATGTACCGTGAGATCTTGGCTAACAACCTCCTTCCCTCAGTAAGAGCATTGAAGATGGGCTGTGGCTGGGTCTTCCAGCATGACAACGACCCGAAACACACAGCCAGGGCAACTAAGGAGTGGCTCCGTAAGAAGCATCTCAAGGTCCTGGAGTGGCCTAGCCAGTCTCCATACCTGAACCCAATAGAAAATCTTTGGAGTGAGCTGAAAGTCCGTATTGCCCAGCGACAGCCCCGAAACCTGAAGGATCTGGAGAAGGTCTGTATGAAGGAGTGGGCCAAATTCCCTGCTGCAGTGTGTGCAAACCTGGTCAAGAACTACAGGAAACGTATGATCTCTGTAATTGCAAACAAAGGTTTCTGTACCAAATATTAAGTTCTGCTTTTCTAATGTATCAAATACTTTTGTCATGCAATAAAATGCAAATTAATTACTTAAAAATCATACAATGTGATTTTCTGGATTTTTGTTTTAGATTCCGTCTCTCACAGTTGAAGTGTACCTATGATAAAAATTACAGACCTCCACAGGCTTTGTAAGTAGGAAACACTGCCCATTTTGCAGGTTATCAAATACTTGTTCTCCCCACTGTGACGCCTTTGTGCCTTTTTTTAATCTCATTAAACAAAATGTGTAAACTCTCCTAAGCCTTTGTTTACCAGAGACCTTATTTTCGGCATTCATCCAAAAATGCCATTAATCTGTCATGTTGTTTTGCTGCTATGTTGTTGTCTTAGGTCTGTCTTTATGTAGTGTTGTCTCTCTTGTTGTGATGTGTGTTTTGTCCTATATTTTTAATCCCAGCCCCCGCAGGAGCCCTTTTGCCTTTTGGTGGGCCGTTATTGTAAATAAGAATTTGTTCTTAACTGACTTGCCAGGTTAAATAAATATATTTACCCATGTCCAGCGAACCATGGCGGAGTTAGTGCCTACGAACCGTATACTACCTATTCCCAGAGTGCATTTCACTTCCCAGGGTGCAATGCTCCGCCCAGGGCTGCTACAGGCTACTGCTAGCAAGCCCAGACAAGAGTAGTCTAAATATGTTGCTGTCAAGTTATGATTGCATTTCACATTACTTTTGGGTTGTGTAATTATATTATAATGCTCACATGAATGTCATGCTGAATATATTCATGTCATTGTCATTCAAAAATCATTCAAATTGGCATCCAGAGTGGCGCTGCGGTCTAAACTTAATTTAAAAAATCTGTTTTTTATAAAGTTGAATGTGCTCTTTATGACAGAATGTTTAAAATGAGGTGAAATAATACTAAGTTACACTATTCAAAAAGGGCATGGAACATGGATACCGGTGGGATGGATCAACCCATTTTATAAGTAACCTTTCAGTACAGGTAACCACTCTTGTCCCCTATACTAAATTCTCTGATCTCCATGTTTCTATTTCCGGTAGCTGGTTGGGGGATTCATCCTAGCCATTGGTATTTATGCGGAGGTGGAGCGACAGCGCTACAAAACCCTGCAGGGGGTGTTCCTGGCCCCCGCCATCATCCTCATCGTCCTGGGGGTGGTGATGTTCATTGTCTCCTTCATCGGTGTGTTAGCCTCCCTCAGGGACAACCTGCTGCTCCTCAAAGTGGTGAGTAGTAGACTCACACAATTGCATCCAAGACTGGGATATAAAGCATGAGGTTTATCAGGTTCACTACACATCAGACCTGGTTCAAATACATACAGTTCCTTCAAAGTATTCACAGCCCCTTGACTTTTTACACATTTGGTTTGTTACAGCCTGCATTTAAAATGTGTTAAAACCCCATCATGTCAAAGTGGAATTATGTTTTTAAATGTATTCAACCCCTTTGTTATGGCAAGCCTAAATAAGTCAAAATGTGCTTACCAAGTCACATAAGTTATATGAACTCACTATGTGTGCAATAATGCTGTTTAACATGATTTTTCAATGACTACCTCATCTCTGTACCCCACACATACAATTTTCTGTAAGGTCCCTCAGTTGAGCAGTGAATTGCAAGCAGATTCAATAACCAAGTAACCAAGACCAGTAAGGTTTTCCAATGCCTCACAAAGAATGGTACCTATTGGTAGATGGGTAAAAAAAAAAAAAAAGCAGACATTGAATATCTCTTTGAGCATGGTGAAGTTATTAATTACACTTTGGATTGTATATCAATACAACCAGTCACTACAAAGATAAAGGTGTCCTTCCTAACTCAGTTGCTGAAGAGGAAGGAAACCTTTTAGTGATTTCACCATGAGGCCAATGGTGACTTTAAATAGTTACAGGGTTTAATGGCTGTGATAAGACAACTGAGGATGGATGAACAACATTGTAGTTACTCCACAATACTAACCTAAATTACAGAGTGAAAGGAAGGAAGCCTGTACAGAATAAAAAATATTCCAAAACATGCATCCTGTTTGCAACAAGGCACTAAGTAAAACTGTAAAAATGGTGGCAAAGAAATTAACTTTATGATCTGAATACAACGCATTATGTTTTGGGGAAAATCCATCACAACACATCACTGAGTACCACCCTTCATATTTTCAAGCATTGTGGTGGCTGCATCATGTTATGGGTATGCTTGTCATCGGCTAGGGAGATTTTTGTTGTTGTTGATAAAAATAAATGTAATCGAGCTAAGCACAGGCAAAATCTTAGAGCAAAACCTGGTTGTCTGCTTTCCAACAAACACTGGGACACATTCACTTTAAAGCAGGACAATGACCTAAAACACAAGGCCAAATATACACTAGTATTTTATCAAGACAACCTTTATTGAATGTTCCTGAATTGCCTAGTTACAGTTTTGACTTAAATTGTCTTAAATCTATGGCAAGACTTAAATGGATGTCTAGCAATGATCAACAACCAACTTGATAGAGCTTGAATAATGTTTAAAACAAAAATGTGTGAATATTGTACAATCCATGTATCGAAAACTTACTCAGACTCACAGCTGTGATCTCTGCCAAAGGTATTCACTCAGGGGTGTGAATACTTATGTACATGAGATTTCATTTTCAATACATTTGCAAAAATGTCTAAATGTTTTTTCACTTTGTCATTATAGGGTGTTTTGTATAGATGGGGGGGGGGGGGGGGGTGTATTTAATCCATTTTGAATTCAGGCTGTAACATAACAAAATGTGAAGTAAGTCAAGTGGTACTTTCTGAATGCACTGTATGTCAAATACTGTATGTTCATGTATTTAACTGTGCTTTATTTACCTTGGCCTTTACAATTATGGGACTATTTCATTGGTTCCGTTGTACCTGGGGGAAAAAAAATGGTTGGTCGCTAAATCCGGCGAGAAATATGACCATGTAAAAACGGCTAGCTGGAGCTCATCTGAGCGCTTGGCAGGATATGCCCTCACCTGCAATAAACTTAATGCTGATTGGTTTTGGTTCTTTCAACTATAGTGCTGTTCAGTTAGAACATGATGTTGAGGCCCATCACTGTAACTTGGTCACCAACTCCGTCTATTAGAAGGTTTTATATACAGTGCATTCCGGAAAGTATTCAAACCCCTTGATTTTTTTCCTCCACATTTTGTTACATTACATACAGCCTTATCCTAAAATGGATTAAATAGTTTTTTCCCCTCATCAATGTACACACAATACCCCATAATGACAAAGCGAAAAGCAATTTTTGTAAAATTATTTGTTGCCAAACCCTGAAAATATCACATTTTACATAAGTATTCAGAGCCTTTACTCAGGACTTTGTTGAAACACCTTTGGCAGTGATTACAGCCTTCGAGTCTTCTTGTGTAGGACGCTACCAGCTTGGCACACCTGTATTTGGGGAGTTTCTCCCATTCTTCTCTGCAGGATGGGAGTGTAGCTGCACAGCTATTTTCAGGTCTCTCCAGAGATGTTAGATCGGGTTCAAGTCTGGGGTCTGGCTGGGCCACTCAAGGACATTCAGAGACTTGTCCCGAATCCACTCCTGTGTTGTCTTTGTGCTTCAGGTCATTGTCCTGTTGGAAGGTGAGCTTTCGCCCCAGTCTGAGGTCCTTAGTGCTCTGGAGCAGGTTTTCATCAAGGATCTCTCTGTACTTTGCTCTGTTCAACTTAACCTCGATCCTGACTAGTCTCCCTGTCCCTGCCACTGAAAAACATCCCCACATCATGATGCTGCCACCATGCTTCACCGTAGGGATGGTTCCAGGTTTCCTCCAGACGTGACATTTGGCTTTCAGGCCAAAGAGTTCAATCTTGGTTTCATCAGACCAGAGAATCTTGTTTCTCATGGTCTGAGAGTCCTTTTTAGGTGTCTTTTGGCAAACTCCAAGTGGGCTGTAATGTGCCTTTTTACTGAGGAGTGGCTTCCGTCTGGCCACTCTACTATCAAATATCTAATTGGTGGAGTGCTGCAGAGATGAGAGAATCTTCCAGAAGGATAACCATCTCCACAGAGGAACTCTGGATCTCTGTCAGTGACCATCGGGTTCTTGGTCACCTCCCTGACCAAGGCCTTCTGCCCCAATTGCTCAGTTTAGGCGGGCGGCCGACTCTAGAAAGAGTCTTGGTGGTTCCAAACTTCTTCCATTTAAGAATGATGGAGGCCACTGTGTTCCTTTGGACTTTCAATGCTGCAGAATTTTTTTAGTACCCTTCCCCAGATCTGTGCCTCGACACAGTCCTGTCTCTGAGCTCTACGGACAATTGCTTTGACCTCATGGCTTGGTTTTTGCTCTGACGTACACTGTCAACTGTGGGACCTTATATAGACAGTGGTGTGCCTTTCCAAATCATGTCCAGTCAATTGAATTTACCACTGGTGGACTCCGATCAAGTTGTAGAAACATCTCAAGGATGACCAGTGGAAACAGGATGCACCTAAGCTCAATTTCGAGTCTCATTGCAAAGGGCCTTTATACTTTTTTTAAATAAGATATTTCTGTTTAGTTTATTTTTTTAAATTGCAAAAAAATCTTAATCTGTTTTCACTTTGTCATTATGGGGTATTGTGTGTAGATTGATGAGGGGGAAAGTATTTAATAATCCAGTTTAGAATAAGGCTGAAACTGAACACAATGTGGGAAGGGGTCTGAATGCTTTCCAAATGCACTGTAGTTGTGGTGCACAACACTTCTAGATAGAAAAATAGCATGTAAGCGTCCTTTAATTATAGAAATTTTCTTGAGATGGCAGGGGAACATGCTCTGACTTGAGGTGTGCGGGGTGGAGATCTGGACTGCATCCAAGCGCACTGATTGGTTGGAATTGAGAGCGATGTAGGCTGTCATTGTAAATAAGAATTTGTCCAGTCAGGTTAAGAGGGCCAGCCTTTTTTACAATACCATTCCATTGGTTTCAGTTGTTAAATTCTAGGAAGTTCCAAGCTGCAACACTCGCTGCATGGACATGGAATGAGCCTTATAATGTGTTTCTGTGACTGTGTACATTCCTTGAAACAACAGTCTTTCTCAATATAATTTCAGGTCTTCAGTGCTAGTGGCACGAGACAATTTAGCTCATATCAGTATGCGAAGAATGTGCTAAGCCATAAATGTTACCTGAAAATGTTTGCATAGCATCACAGTTGGCTGGGTTGTTATAGCTTGATTTGTCTGCAAAGTCAAACAACCACTAATGAAAGTCCACTAGCTCCATAATTATCACTGACTTATTAATTTGGAACAGTTTACTCACCCGCGTTGACAACATTTTGAAATATGTTATCGTACTGTAGCAGGCCCTCGTCCATTTAGCGTTTTTCACTTTACTCTTATGAATTAATGACCAAATGACTATGAATCACATTTGAGATGCTTTTGCATCCACTTTTAATTAGACACCAGTACTTAACGTATTGAATTCGATTCCTTTATATAGTTTGACTCACTTTTGAAAAATATTGGATTTTTTTTGTCTTCTACTAAAAGCAAGGTATTTTTTACCCTAAATAAATTCTGCAATTTTGTTTAATTGGGGAACACTTTTTTTATGCTACAATGCAGGAAACTACAATACAGGCTGTTTGAATTGAGCCTGATATTAAAAGACATACAATCAGCAACATCTTGGAATGGTGCCCCTTCAATATCATCAATGATTGATCAATACATTTGTTTTCCAGTACATTTGTTTTCATATATAAAAAGTTGCTATGAAAATGGTAGAGAGCAGCAGCAGTCTAGATGGCAGATCTAACCGTTGGTTTTGTGGTTAGCAAGATACGATCAAAGATGGGCGGCAGGTAGCCTAGTGGTTAGAGCGTTGGACAAGTAACCTAAAGGTTGCAAGATCGAATCCCCGAGCTGACAAGGTAACCCACTGTTCCCAAGCCGTCATTTAAAATAAGAATTTGTTCTTTACTGACTTGCCTAGTTAAATAAAGTAAAAAATAAAATTCAGATCAAAAGGACTCTAACCAAATGTCCATTAAACCATTTAAACTTGACTGTTCTGTGGATTAACCTTTTTACATTTTTTTTTTTTTAGTTTCTCTACACCTTGACAGTCTGTCTTATTCTGGAGCTCCTCGGTGGCATCCTGGCTCTGGTTTTCAGGCATCAGGTACTGTAAATCCCAATTATATCACGTTATTGAGAGAAAATCTATGATTACGAGTTTAATCTCTAAACTCAGCAAAAAAAGAAATGTCCTCTCACTGTCAACTGCGTTTTATTTTCAGCCAATTTAAACATGTGTAAATATTTGTATGAACATAACAAGATTCAACAACAATAAACTGAACAAGTTCCACAGACCTGTGACTAACAGAAATTGATAAATGTTTCCCTGAACAAACCAGACCATGACGGATCCTCCACCTCCAAATCGATCCCACTCCAGAGTACAAGTACATTCCTTCGACGATAAATGCAAATCCGACCATCACCCCTGGTGAGACAAAACCGCGACTCGTTAGTGAAGAGCACTTTTTGCCAGTCCTGTCTGGTCCAGCGACGGTGGGTTTGTGCCCATAGGCGACGTTGTTGCCGGTGATGTCTGGTGAGGACCTGCCTTACAACAGACCTGCAAGCCCTCAGTCCAGCCTCTCTCAGCCTATTGCAGACAGTCTGAGCACTGATGGAGGGATTGTGCACTCCTGGTGTAACTCGGGCAGTTGTTGCCATCCTGTACCTGTCCCACAGATGTGATGTTCGGATGTACCGATCCTGTGCAGGTGTTGTGACGCGTGGTCTGCCACTGTGAGGACGATCAGCTGTCCGTCCTGTCTTCCTGTAGCGCTGTCTTAGGCGTCTCACAGTACGGACATTGCAGTTTATTGCCATTGCCAAGTCTGCAGTCCTCATGCTTCCTTGCAGCATGCCTAAGGCACGTTCACACAGATGAGCAGGGACCCTGGGCATCTTTCTTTTGGTGTTTTTCAGAGTCATTAGAAAGGCCTCTTTAGTGTCCTAAGTTTTCATAACTGTGACCTAAGTTGCCTACCGTCTGTAAGCTGTTAGTGTCTTTACGACCGTTCAACAGGTGCATGTTCATTAATTGTTTATGGTTCATTGAACAAGCATGGGAAACAGTGTTTCAACCCTTTTACAATGAAGATCTGTGATGCTATTTGAATTTTTACAAATTATCTTTGAAAAACGGGGTCCTAAAAAAGGGACGTTTCTTTTTTTGCTGAGTTTATATACATGCTGTCTCTTATTGGATACATTTACCTGGGCTTGTGCAAAGTTCTGATTTTAAAGGGGCAATCACCAGCTGCTACATCCATTTTTTGGACATATACATTAATGATATGTACACATTTCTTCTTGAAGAATGTAACTTATAAAAATGCCTCCATGAGAGCCCAAAATATAAGCTTGTTTTACTCCAGTGTTTGTAAACAAAGTGAATGTAAACAAACACTATATAGCCTCAAGATGGTGAAAACTATAATGTTCATATCATGGATCCTTACATGGCTCTGTCTATGACTTTGAGTGTTATTACATTTTTCCAGCCCCATCCTTCAGCTTTTTACCCAAACGGTGGCTGGGAGACGCTTTGTTATTGTTTCTACTGCTGATTGCCGCTTTACATTGGAGAGCCAACAAGTTTATGAAACGTGTACATTACAATATGTCAACGTAGTGGGACAAAATCAGTTGTGTTGATATCAGGCATGGATACTAACCGCACATTTGATATCAGATTGCCACAAAGTGGTTTCCATGTAGGCATTTTCAAATGTATTGTTTATGATATTCCAATTACCATTGCGTTTTGAAATTCTGGCCTTTACATTGTTAAGCCACAAACTTCTGAGAATGTGAGACCCTTAATTTGATCTGCTGATATCAATCATACAAAATCAACGAGTTCATATGTTTTTCTTGTATTATGACCCTTTCCTGATGTGTCAATGACAAGAGCAAGATCAGTGTGATAAGCACACTTCCATTTGATCTGTATTGAAGATTAGATGTAGAAAACCTAGTAGTCTTTTTGGGAGAAGATGAAAAAGAAGGGAGAAAGTTCTAGAACAAATAGAAAAAAATAATAGCACAGCATTTCACTATTTCATAAATATTTAAGTTAAACGTTTAAACAGCAATGACTAGTCTAATCTGTAGAGAGAATTGGCATTTTCAAATCTCAACAGTAACTAATCCTCCAATGGTCAAATGCAGAAGTCAGGATAATTTTCAATCAAAAATTCATGACTGAATTTAGGTCATTTTTATTGAGAGGAGGAATAAAGGGAGAGTGTCTGTCAGTAAAGAGTTCCCCATTTGTTTTAATTATTCAATTGTTATAATGCTGCCTACACACTAATATCTCAATCCTACAGTCTTAATACATGTCACCCTCTATTTGACTTTTCCACCATAGACAGTGGATCTCTTAAACAAAAACATTCGGAAAGGAATGGTGAATTACTACGATGATCTGGATTTCAAAAACATCATGGACTTTGTTCAGAGAAAGGTAAGATTTCTGTTTGAAAAATAAGTGGATTTTCTTTGAAACTGTTTGCAAACTTTTCCCTCCATTTCTGTTGATGAAATGTAATTTGGGATTATTCACTTTGTGACATGATGGTTGGCCAACTCAAGGGCGAAGAGCAGTTTGTAATTAGAAGATTCCTACTGGGTTGGAGGGCGATGGATGCTGTCCATGCAGCGTTTGGAGTTCTCATTCTCACACCTAACCTTGACCAGATGTGTTGAACTCTTTTTCACCAGCGACCCTGTGTAACGGATGGGAAACGGCTAGCTTAGTTAGCGTGGGCGCTAAATAGCGTTTCAATCAGTGACGTCACTTGCTCTAAGACCTTGAAGTAGTAGTTCCCCTTGCTCTGCAAGAGCCGCGGCTTTTGTGGAGCGATGGGTAATGGAGTTGTTGATGTGTGCAGAAGGTCCCTGGTTCGCGCCTGGGTATGGGCGAGGGGACGGTTTAAAAATTATACTGTTACATTGATGCTGTTGACCCGGATTACTGGTTGCTGCGGAAAAGGAGGAGGTCAAAAGGGGGGTGAGTGTAACGGATGGGAAACGGCTAGCTTAGTGTGCGCTAAATAGCGTTTCAATCAGTGACGTCACTTGCTCTGAGACCTTGCTCTGCAAGGGCCGTGGCTTTTGTGGAGCAATGGGTAACGATGCTTCGAGGGTGACTGTTGATGTGTGCAGATGGTCCCTGGTTCGCGCCCGGGTATGGGCGAGGGGACGGTCTAAAATTATACTGTTACACCTGCTTTGAGTTGTTACACAGGAGGACTACTGATGATCAAAAAGTCACCTATGTTTAAATCAAACACAAGCGTTGGGATTTATTTTGAGCATTATACTCTATTTTATTCCATGAGCAACAAGCCGTTTTGTAGGATGGAAAATGTTGAAGGAAAAAACTACTTATTTCTGTGAATGTTGGAGGACAGGTCTGTCTCCCATAATAGAATATTAATGTGTCATTCTGTCTCAATTCTCTCCAACTGTGACGTGTTTGACATATCCTGAACCACGTCAAACACAGGCGCTTTGACAATCCCCACTGAGGAAGGTAGTGGTGTTAGTTTGGACTTGTTGATGGGAGGTAAATCAATACAACTGCAGTGAGTGAATGCTGCTGTCCCCTTTTTATAGCCTCGAAAACCCTTCCAGGTCAATAGAAAGGAAAACTGTTTCTAAACTGACTATTGAATAAGAGTTTGTAGTAGCCCCCCCCCCCCCAGGTACTTTGACAGGGTTTTCACAGATATTTTTTTTCTTAAGTGCAGGTTTATGGTGAGATGTTGAACTGCTTCAGATAAGACAGTGTTTGAGTCTACGTTGGACTTATTTTTAGAGTGCGAGGGAGTAAGTGTAGTTCAATTTGCTTTTAACTCGGAGGCGTTTCGCCAGCCAAGTTGGAGACGGCCTCTGGAGGTGGTCACTCAGATGGAAGCAGGTTCTATGGGGGAAATGATTGTATTGTGTACCGCAGGATGTCTTTCATGATGGGTTTAGTGGCGTCCGAGGCACAGCTTTTTAGGGAGACGTGACTTTCTGCCACTGGATTGAGACATCTGCAAATGTATTTGCATTAAAAAAAAATCACTTCACAGGACTGTGAAAAGGGACACTATTAAAATGAGTTTGCAACCACATGCAAAACATTTGTGAATGTTCAATGACAGTCTTTACGCTTTTAAGCAAAGGTCTCTGCTATTCCAAGTCGTTGCTTATGTATCTAATGGCTGTAATTATAGCAGGGTATTTTAATAGCACTCAAATGGATGCACGTATCTCAAGCCTCTTTGGCAGAACCCTAGATGGCTAAATTAGATTTCTAGCTCGCGGTGTGATATTTCGCTTCAAGGTTTTGCGTGTGTCCAAAACAAACATTTAACTTTTAGCACAGGCCGGTTTTTGTTTCTTGATCTCTAGAGTAGGCCTAGTATTGCTTTAGCTTGGGATAGTTCCTACACTCTGATGTTAGTCTGTACTGCCTACATGGTCTCTGTGGTGAACCATGGAGTTGGTGCATAGCGCTTGTAGAATCTGCTGGAGAAAAGGTTACTTGCTAATCTCCCTAAGCACAAACAAGCTCTCTCTACCTCATGTGCTTGTAACTCAATCATGTCAGAGCCACTCCACCTCATTAGTTCTCCATCATTACAACCATGTTTTTTTGGTGGGGGGGGGGGGGGGGTTTCTTCAGGAATAAATATGTTCATAGGTAAAGATGCCCTGATGTCTAAATTACTCTCTTACAATCTCGATTTAAAAAGGCACTCTACTAAGAGTGTCTAGTTTACTGGAACTAGCTAAATGCTGAGGTAATTACCCTAGCTGCATTTGAGATGCAGAGAGACATTCAAATGAGTTGGGGGACTGGCATAGGAATCATGCTGCTCATAAAAAAATTTAAAAAGCGGACTAATATTTATTCCTACATTCCCCCATGAGAGCAGTTGGCTCAATGAATGAATGCAGAATAGTGAATATCCGTATTATTCAAGTAAAATATGGAATTTACCTCTGGACATTCTTAATAAGTGTTCATTTTGATCCCTTCACTGAAACTTTACAGGGTTCTAAATGACCAAATGATGTTTCACACCCATCATGCTATAGCTTCTGGCAAAGTACACTTAAAACTTTCAGAGAATCCTATCCAGCTAATTGAAATAGGTACTAGCAAATTGCTCTACGTGTTTTAAGAGCCTTTTTAAAGATATGAGATTTGAAGACACACACTGTGGGTCTGTTTTATCTCAGCTCTTGTAAGTTGTAGTAATTGCAAAAGATCAACGTGTAACCAAACGTGCTGTACCAGAGCAGAAAAGTTAGAAATTGTACTTGAAGTTCAAACTAACAACGATTTTTAAAGCCCCTTATAAGGCTTATATAGTTCTATGCTTCAAAAATAATGTTTAAGCAAATGGCATGCTAGAGTGTGGTAAAGCAAAGAGTTACGCCACTTGTTGTGCATGATGTAAGGACCTGTTAAAAACATATTGGGTATGTGTATCTATGTAGGCATAAAATAGTTATTGACCTCTTAATTAAGGCTTTAAAGTTGTGTGTTTTTAAAGAGGGATCAAGGTATAGGCCAGTGGCGTAGCGCAGTTTGGAAGCGGTTGAGTCTTTCTGGGTTAGTCTCTAAAAGCTTTGCACACCTGGATATTACAATATTTTGCACATTATTATTTTTTTTAATTCTTCAAGCTTTGTCAAATAGTTTGTTGATCATTGCTAGACAACCATTTTCAGGTCTTGCCATAGATTTTCAAGCAGATTTAAGTCAAAACTGTAACTCGGCCACTCAGGAACATTCACTGTCTTGGTAAGCAACTCCAGTGTAGATTTGTCCTTGTGTTTTAGGTTATTGTCCTGCTGAAAGGTGAATTCATCTCCTAGTGTCTGGTAGAAAGCAAGCTGAACCAGGTTTTCCTCTAGGATTTGCTTCATTCTGTTTTGTTTTTTTATCCTGGAAACCCCCCCCAGTCCTTAATCATTGCAAGCATACCCACAGCATGATGCAGCCACCCCTATGCTTGAATATATGGAGAGTGGTGCTCAGTATTGTATTGGAATTCCCCCAAACATAACACAAACGTTTTTTGCAGTATTACTTTAGTGTGTTGTTGCAAACAGAATGTTTTGGAATATTGCTATATGCCTACCATTCTATAACTGTTTTGATAGTTGTATTAACAATGTTTGTTTCTGTCTGTTGTTCTGTCTTTACAGTTCAAATGTTGTGGAGGGCAGGAGTACAAAGACTGGGAAGTGAACATGTACCATAACTGTACAGCTCCTGGACCGCTGGCTTGTGGAGTGCCTTACACCTGCTGCCTCGAAAACAAGGTCTCTGCTGCTCTTCCATCGAGAGCTCATAATGCAAATTACAATATAATATATTGTTATTTAAATCCATTTTAATGCAAATTTGGAGGGAAAAAATATATAATAAATCTGTCACAGTACCCAACCAAACACACATGACAGGCTGGGAGCAACATAGGGTCGACTCAGCAGAGCAGTGACCATGGAGCAGTTTTGGGGGGTTGAGTTTCTTGCTTAAGGACAAAACGGCAGTAGGTAGCATAGGGGATAACCCTCCGACTGCAGTTCACTCTGGCCTGCTTTTATCCATCAGCCCTGTGTTTCAAACCAATAACCTTTCAGTTACTGGCCCGCCTCTCTAACCTCGAGGCTACTGTTTTCTCCAAGTGACATAAAATTTCACAAGTTCACATTTTCTTCTGACAAGTGTCTGGTGGAAAGAGAACTGAATCAGGTTTTGGTTATTTACACTCATAACTGAACTTATCGACATATTTTTCACCTTGTCAGCTCGGGTATTCGAATTAGCAACCTTTTGGTTACTGGCCTAATGCTCCAACCGCTCAGCTACCTGCCGCCTTATTGGAGACCACATCCATAGCAGCACTGTATGTCCCCTAATACATTTGGATACTTGTCAAAAACTATTAAACAGTAGCTTAGATTTTATCTCTGTATCTCTAGATGCCTCCTATGACATTTGTTCCCCTCTGTGTTGTTCTGAGCCCTACATTCAACAGTAGGGTCGTTCTTGAATTGCGGTGGCATTTTGGCATTTGCATTCTTTTCATTGTAATTTATTTGGGTACCTCTTCCCATTCTAAATCGACTATGACTGCTTAACGACTTTTAAATAATTGTTATCATGATGATAACGTTGTGTCACCAGTAGGAGTAGTAACACCAATAACAAATAGGTAATTGAGGATTTTCTTAAATGGAGGCCACAGATGCTCAAATCTAAGGTCAGTAACCATTTCAAAATAATTTACTAAAGTGATATGATTTAATGATTTTGCTCATAATATAATTTCTCTTCATTTAAATTGAGTAACACCAAAAACACTTATTTAGGCACACCAAATGATCAATGGAATCCTCAAATGGTTGACCTACTAGAAGGCTGGGATTAACTCATGCATTTCTTTAGTATAGACTCCTCTGATAAGTTTGCCACTGGAGGGAATGCTCAAGGTCCTTGTATACCTTTTGTAATAAGTGATTTTTCAAGGCAGTATTTTATTTAACCTTTTACTTAACTAGGCAAGTCAGTTAAGAACACATTATTATTTTCAATGACGGCCTACCCCAGCCAAACCCGGACGACGCTGGGCCAATTGTGCACCGCCCTATAGGACTCCCAATCACGGACGGTTGTGATACAGCCTGGAATCGAACCAGGGTCTGTAGTGACGCATCTAGCAATGAGATGCAGTGCCATAGATCGCTGTGCCACTCGGGAGCCCCTGGTAACACCAATGACAACTTGGACATATATTTGTTTTAAAGTATTTTAATAGCTTTATTTGCTTTTATTGAGCTATACAATATATTGTTTATTTTCTAGCATTTAAAATAAATCTCTCTAAATCTGAAAAATGTCACTAGAACTCATCACTACTGGGACAAGCCAATTTGCTTGCCCTTAGTACTTTAAACAATGCATCAAAATATAGGTTTTGAAGTATAAAGGACTTGCATTATGTTTTATTATTGATTAACAGTTCCATATAAACACAAACCAGTCATTTTAAAGTGTTTTTCATTGTTTCTGAGGCCGAGGGGCTCAAATGCCATCACAATTCACTATCACAGCTTGCAATACTTGCAATTGTATTGCTTTTAATTTATCTGGTGAGAGGCAGCAGCCAACATTCTACTTGTTTTAATGTCATCAACCATTGCCAGAAGCATTCCACACGGGGAAAGAGGGTCATCGGGATCTTTGTTAATCAATATCATGGGGCTGTGATTTGGTTCTCAGTCATAGCTAAATAGATACATTTATTGAAAATATTAATGTTGTGAACTCTGACAAAAATCTGACTGTGAAAAAACGTTGCATTATTCATTTGCTGAGAAAGCAATTGAATGTTTAAGTAAGGTATACACAATCCACCAATCAGCAGTGGTCTGGGACAAGGTAGTGCGCCAGATGAAGTTAGGCCAGGGGTGCACAGCTGCAGTCAGAAAAGCAGCACTGGATCATCAGCTGGAACAGGTGGACTGGCAACAGGAACTGCCAGGAATCATGTCCTCAGGCACGGTACGCCGGCCCTCTGGGAGGGGAGACGTAGCACTCACAAAACATGGGGTCTGTGGATGTGAGCCTTTACCATCTCCTCTCCCTCTCTCTCTCTCTCTCTGAGAGTAGGGTGTCACTCACTACTTTGTGCTCTTAAAAAGTACAAAGAGAACATAAGGCAGGTGGGGACAGGGGGCTTATGCTGCCATGCCGCTGTAAGAGGATCTGGCTCTCAATCCTAATATGTTCTGTTGATGGCTCTCAATCCTAATATGTTGTCCTGATTTTTAAATGGCAAGGTAAAAAAGACTCTGTCTATTTTATTTTGAGGGGACAGCAAATGTACACTGTTATACATGCTGTACACTCACTACTTTACATTGTAGCAAAGTGTCATTTCTTCAGTGTTGTCACATGAAAAGATATACTCAAATATTTACAAAAATGTGAGGGGTGTACTCACTTTTGTGATATACTGTATATTTGTTCTTAACTGACTTGCCTAGTTAAATAAAGGTTGCATTTAAAAAAAATATATATATATATATATTCAGTCAGTCGATGGGATCTGAGATATAGTAGCAGAGAACCTTCAGGGAAAATCCCCTACCTATCTGGCTTAATGTATTCTCTTATCTCTAAACTCCAGATATTGACACCTCACAAGGCTTCACAGAAAAGCGTGAGACAAAAAATCTTGCATTGTTTGTCCACAATTCAAATCCGGTCTCTGAAAGGAATAAAAAACAGTCTGGACCATGTCGATCTTAGTTCTTGTCGTTTTATGCCAAGCATAAATTTGGTCTATTGACATTTCAAATGCCTGTACTTGGCAACTCTCCTGAAGTTTCCAAAAAATAAAATAAGATAATGCCTGTCAAAATGCCCATGGGCTGGCTGTCATATCACATTTTCTCCTCCATGGTAGCTGTCATTAATGAGCAAAAGATTGAAAGACCACAGTTGCTCAGGGATATTTCTGTCAAAATACCCTCAATAATGTTTACCTTTATCATTCAAGTGGAATTAATTCAAGTAAAATATAATGGACAAGTTCTAACCGCATCATTTTGTCTATAAAAAGAGGTAGGTGTCTGTTTTTGAGAGAAAAAAGCTGAAGACAGTAGATTTCTCTGGTGTAGGTCATTCAGGGCTGCATTGATGGGTTGTGTGTTTTCCCTCACTTATTATCATCTACTGTTTGTACCTTTTAATGGATTGTGGGCCCCAGCGGTGGTTTTGGCAATGTTTAACAACTTGTTTCAACTTGCCTTTTCTTTCAAAAATGTTGAAAAACTGAGCATTCTGTCACATTGCTTACTAATATTTAAATCAAGGTCTTAGCTAATATTTTAAATTAGGTTTATTGGTTGCTCTTTTGAGCTTGTCCTCTGGCTGGATATTGGCCTACATGTCCATTAATAACATGAGCATGCCGAGTTTTGCGTTCCCTAATGCGATGACTGATTTTTGTGAACTCTCTCTCTGAAGGATAATGGGTATGTAGCTATTAGCTGGACTCCCACGAGCCAAGTAGCCTGAAATCCAGAACCTGTTTTGCTGACATTCCACTCCTTGTACTCTGTGTAATTAGCATGACAAAGAGTGGAATGTTTTCCCAGGCTACTACCCAAAGGGCCAAACTTCTAAAATAGTTCAACTACACCAGGGCTTCTGAGCCTGTTTTTACATGAGATCTAATATTTCTAACATCTGTTTAGAAGATCGACAAGTCAAAGGGTTCCCACGTTTAGACATTTTATTTACTTTCCCACAACTTTGTACACACAAGCACCAGGCTGTTTGATTCTCTGTTTGAGAAAGCAAGTGGAGATTGATTCTTTAAATGCCAAATTATTTGGATAATCCTCATCAAAAGATGTATCCTAACTTCAAATATGCTTGTGTAACCTGCCAATAATGTTCAGAACTATGTTACATCCCTTTGACATAGTATTATCTTGCTCCTTTTCAGCCTAATGAAGTTGCCAACACACTATGTGGATTTAAGGTCCTTGAAAATGAGGTAAGACTGTCCGATCGAAATGTTGTCTCAATGTCTCTCACCGGCTCAATTTCTAAATGTGAAAGTCTAAATGTGAAAGTCTAAATGTGAAAGTCTAAATGTGAAAGTCTAAATGTGAAACGTATGTGTACCGCTGTCAGGAACAGTGCCGACCAATAACCAAATGAATCTTTGCTTTTTAAACATATCTGAAACACCATATCACATGGATTCATAGCCGCGGGAAGTTTCATTTGATTCGGCTCTCTTTTAGTCCCCATTTGGACTAATCTTCCAATAGTCCTTTAAACATTAAAATACAATTTATAATACAAACACACTTTCACATATAACACACTATTACAAACATACATAATACACTAACATAATGACCCAATAAATACTCAATCTAAGAAATATTGATTCTTCATCTATTATAGTCCCACAACATTTCTATGTATTATATTTAAATAGTTTTAAAATAATGTTTACATTTATATATATTGAAAGGTTTCTAGTTTGCTCAGTTAATTTATTCAAGTTCTTTATTGCTCTAAATCAAAATGTTATTTTGCCAATTTCTTTTTTCTGTCTGGACAACGCATAGATGGTGGACAATCTATTCCTAGTATTTACGGAATGTCTGTCTTACCAACTGAATACCGTTGTGAATAGAACTTGGCCGTTTAAAATTATGTATATTATGAAATAAAATAAGCACGTTTTTTTTTAAATGATCTTGTTGATTGATGACCAACCAAGAACACTGTGCATGACTGCAACAGAAGAACCATATCTCCTCCTTAAAACAATCCAAACCCACTCCCTGATATTCTCCAAATCTCCTTGTAAAGCTTGCTGTACCTGTTGAACCGATTGTCTTGCTGCATAAATTGTAGTATCATCTGCAAATATAGTAGCTTGAGTTTCGGCTAAGGCATATGGAAGGTCGTTGGTATATATGAAATAGAGAAGTGGCCCAAGGCAGCTGCCCTGCGCTATTCCACAGTTTTACACATGAGGGGAAGAAAATGAACCATTGATATAGGTGGGCTGTTTCCTGTTAGTTAGATATGACTGTACCCAATTCAATGCTACCTTCTTAAAATCATAATCCATTAATTTGGTCAAAATTATTTCATGATCCACTAAATCAAATGCTGCACTGAAATCTAAAAATAGCACACCCACAAACTTGCCATTATCCATAGCATTGAGCCACTGGTCAGTCATGGCAACCAATGCAGTGGTAGTGGAATGGTTTTTGCGATAAGCATGCTGATTGGCTGTAATCAGATCATTCTTTTCCATGTACTCCCATATTTGTCTACTCACAATACCTTCCAATATCTTACTGAGTGTAGGGAGTAGACTAATTGGTCGACTATTGGCAGGAGTAATGGGTTCTTTGCAGTCTTTCGGAATAGGACAGTTTAGCATGCTTCCATACATTTGCAAACATCCCCTTTTCCAGTGACCAATTAAATATGTATCTCAGTGGAACTGCAATCTGGGGAGCAGCACAGCGAAGTAAAAAAATTGTCCATAAGACCATAACCTGTAGATTTACCATCAGGTAATGACTTCAATAGGTTTAACACCTCCTCCACTGACACCGTTTGTAGACTAAAAGAGCAGATCTTGTTGCTCATAATATGATCATCAATCCATTGGACAATAGCTTGTTTGGAAGAATGTGTGTTTACATTGTTGCTCAGTAAATTAATTTTCTTTGTAAAAACAAATCTGCAATATCAACTGGTTTTGTTATTATTCACCCGTCAACCTCCACACTAGATGGGCATGAGGAGATAGATGTACCAAGTAAGCCCTTAACTGTGTTCCATGCCTTTTTACAATCATTTTTACAATCAATTAAAGCATTGCTGTAAAATAACTTTTTTTCCCTTTCGATTCAATTTAACTGCATAATTACGCAATGTTCTATAATTCTGTTCATCAATTTCTAATTTTGACTTGGCTGCTAAGACTTTTGCCATAGGGGGTTTCTTTGGAACCTTGGTGTTCATAATATTGTGACCATAACCATGGTCTGTCCAGCCCACTGGCATTGATCTGGATTTTAAGCATTGCAATGGTATATTACAGAAGATCAGATCAATGCATGTGTCTGAACGATGACCCAACTTAATTGATGATCTAGTAGTATCATTAACCATTTGTTTCAAACCACAGTTCTTGGCATATCTCATCAATTTAGTTCTATTCAAATTATTGTGATCCTTCCAATTTATATTAAAATCACCCAAGATAAATACATCTCTGTTGCTATCTGTGGCCTGGTCAAACCCAGTACATAAGTTATCCAGATAGGACACCTTAGAGCTAGGAGGTCTATACACACATCCTACCAATATGGGTGCCTGGTGAGGCAGATGTACCTGAGCCCATAGTGCCTCTACTTGACATACATTAAGGTCATCACTCCTCTTAAAAGGTATATGATTCTGAATGTACAGTGCTATACCCCTACCATTCCTATTCCTGTCTCTTCTCAGTAGACTATATCCATGAATGTTAATTTTCCCATCATTTACAGATGCATCTAAATGTGTTTCGGTCAAAGCCAAAATTATGAATATTATTTATGTTGACCAAGTTAAAAACCTCATGTATTTTGTTAGGAAGGCTACAAGTAGTGGTGCTGAGGATGCTGCAGAACCCATATCCCCATAAAGGCCTGCCATTTACATGTTTACACTGTACATTCTGTCCCTCCTGTCAGAGGCTGGCCTTGCAGGAAGTCATCTACATCAGAGGTTGTACTGATGCTGTCTTCATCTGGCTCATGGATAACTATAAGATAATGGCTGGCTTGCTGCTTGGCATCTTATTCCCCCAGGTAAGAGTTAACCACCATGTCAGACTGAAATCTGATGTTCACCAATATTACACAATTAATGATTAATACAGCGATGTCGTGGGCTCAGAACCTTGGTTAATGGCTCTAGCAGAAGGCGGGTACAGGTTTCCACATAACGGTATATAAAAATGCCAGTGATTATTGACAGATGGAAGGTATTCAGTTATATTGTGAGCTCTTTCATGTTTGATTTAGGAAATCACTTTTAGAAATTGTTTTAGTAGCCTCCCGGGTGGCGCAGTGGTTAAGGGCGCTCTACTGCAGCGCCAGCTGTGCCATCAGAGTCCCTGGGTTCGCGCCCAGGCTCTGTCGTAACCGGCCGCGACCGGGAGGTCCGTGGGGCGACGCACAATTGGCCTAGCGTCACTCCACACATTTCTTGTTAACGAACTATAGTTTTGGCAAGTCGGTTAGGACATCTACTTTGTGCATGACACAAGTCATTTTTCCAACAACTGGGGGAAGGAAAAAGGGGAAGGCTTGCAAGCCGAAGAACACCATCCCAATCGTGAAGCACGGCGTTGGCAGCATCATGTTGTGGGGGTCCTTTGCTGCAGGAGGGACTGGTGCACTACACAAAATAGATGGCATCATGAGGGAAGAAAATTGTGGATATATCGAAGCAACATCTCAAGACATCAGTCAGGAAGTTAAAGCTTGGTCGCAAATGGGTCTTCCAAATGAACACTGACCCCAAGCATACTTCCAAAGTTGTGGCAAAATGGCTTAAGAACAACAAAGTCAAGGTATTGGAGTGGCCATCACAATGCCCTGATCTCAATCCTATAGAAAATTTGTGGGCAGAACTGAAAAAGTGTGCGAGCAAGGAGCCCTACAAACCTGACTCCGATTTACCAACTCTGTCAGGAGGAATGGGCCAGAATTCACCCAACTTATTGTGGGAAGCTTGTGGAAGGCTACCTGAAATGTTTGACTCAAGTTAAACAATTTAAAAGCAATGCTACCAAATACTAATTGAGTGAATGTAAACTACTGACCCACTGGGAATGTGATGAAAGAAATAAAAGCTCAAATTAAGCATTCTCTCTACTATTATTCTGACATTTCACATTCTTAAAATAAAGTGGTGATCCTAACTGACATAAGACAGAGAATTTTTACTAGGATTAAATGTCAGGAATTGTGAAACTGAGTTTAAATGTATTTGGCTAAGGTGTATATAAACTTCCGACTTCAACTATATCTATAGTGGTCTCATATCTCCACTAGAGAGGAGGATGCATCCTCCTTATCAGTTTCTAAACTCAGCCTCTCAGAACAAGTCATGGATTGGCACATTAGACACTTTCTATTGGTTTCCAATTCCATGTCCATATTATCAAGGACAGAGGGAAAATGGGACAAATGTGCAACATTGAATTTACACCTTCAAATTCTGTGAGCGTAGTTTCTCAGATCGTATTAAGAGCTTTTTGAGTTATTCTAGCTGTTGGCACAAATGTAACTAATAGGAGGTGACAGGGTGAAAAATGCCCTGAAATGAGGCCTGTTTTTTTTCTTCTCGCAATTACTTCAGAACTACGGCAAGCAGCTCGGACAAAAGGTAATATTATGAAACAGGGCTCCATGAGAGTCCTTTAGGTGCCTTTTGGCAAACTCCTAGTGGGCTGTCTTGTGCCTTTTTACTGAGGAGTGCCTTCCGTCTGGCAACTCTACCGTAAAGGCCTGATTGGTGGAGGGCTGCAGAGATGGTTGTCCTTATGGAAGGTTCTCTCATCTCAACAGAGGAACTCTGGATCTCTGTCAGTGACCATCGGGTTCTTGGTCACCTCCCTGACCAATGCCCTTCTACCCCGATTGCTCAGTTTGCCTGGGCGGCCAGCTCTAGGAAGAGTCTTGGTGGTTCCAAACGATATCTTTATTTTAAGAATGATGGAGGCCACTGTGTCCTTGGGGACCTTCAATGCTGCAGACATATTTTGGTACCCTTCCCCAGATCTGTGCCTCGACACAATCCTGTCTTTGATCTCTATGGACAATTCCTTCGACCTCATGGCTTGGTTTTTGCTCTGACGTACACTGTCGACTGTGGGACCTTATATAGACAGTGGTGTGCTTTTCCAAATCATATCCAATCAATTGAATTAACCACAGGTGGACTCCAATCAAGTTGTAGAAACATCTCAAGGATAATCAATGGAATCAGGATGCACCTGAGCTCAATTTAGAGTCTCATAGCAAAGGGTCTGAATACTTGTGTAAATTAGGTATTGTTTAAAAACATTTTTTTATACATTTGCAAACATGTCTAAAAACCTGTTTTCACCTTGTCAGAATGGGGTATTGTGTCTAGATTGATGAGCCGTTTTAAAATGTAATCCATTTCAGAATAAGGCTGTAATGTAACAAACTGTGCAAAAGGCAAGGGGTCTAAATACTTTCCAAATGCGCTGTGTATATACATTCGGAATATGAGTGTGTTTGGCATGCTGGATGGGTCTCCTAGTTAGGAATGCTTCTCCACTGCATAGAATACATATTTGGTTTATCTCCCATACACATGAATTCCCTATGGAGACATAGCTTAAATTTGCTGTTTTCCACAGTGTCTTATAGACGGGCCGAGACAGAGCAGTATTTCCACAGCAGTGAGTCTCGATGAGTGTATAACTTGTTCCACCCTTACAGCTGAGAACTAATCATGAGGCCGTTTTTAGGGTAAGGGAGGTTGGGGAACATAAGCAACAATCTCCTCAATAACTGACTTGAGCTGAATGCCTTGAAGAAATCTATTGTTGTCCATGTAGGTTCGATGTTGAAGCCTCTCTGTTGAAGTGTGACCTTGATGAGTAAAGGGAACCTGAAGGGCTTCCTTGTTTGTAACTTACATGCTCATCTACCATAGCTGTGATTGGTTAGGCACTTAAGTCCGGAAGGAACATTTTCTCCGGATGAGAAGGTGAAGATGCAGATGAGAAGGTGTTTCATAATGGTCCCACGAGCCTTGCTTCACCACATGCTCCATAAAATGTCCTGTTAATTAGCTATGTTTTATTAGCAATATTACCACTTGTATCTTGTAGAAAAAGGGATGGAGAGCGCTACATGGATACATTTGTAGATATCCCTGTAGATATTGTAGATATTTACAATTGTAAATAGACATTTAGATATTGTAGATATTTAGATATTTATTGTAGATAATTATTGTAGATATTTAAAGATGGAGATTGTTCTTTGGTTACCAATAAGTATGAAAATTGTATGCGTCAGTGTCTTTGAGACTTTGTTGTGAAGGGCAGAATACGTCACATGTTAATAACCTGTTAGAGCTCTAGGGGCGCTATTTCATTTTTGGATAAAAAACGTTCCCGTTTTAAGCGCGATATTTTGTCACGAAAAGATGCTCGACTATGCATATTCTTGACAGTTTTGGAAAGAAAACACTCTGAAGTTTCAGAATCTGCAAAGATTTTGTCTGTAAGTGCCCCAGAACTCATTCTACAGGCGAAACCAAGATGATGCATCACCCAGGAATTAGCAGAATTTCTGAAGCTCTGTTTTCCATTCTCTCCTTATATGGCTGTGATTGCGCAACGAATGAGCCTACACTTTCTGTCGTTCGCCCAAGGTCTTAGCAGCATTGTGACGTATTTGTAGGCATATCATTGGAAGATTGACCATAAGAGACTACATTTTCCAAGTGTCCGCCTGGTGTCCTGCGTCGAATTCGGTGCGCAATTGCCAGCTGCTTCTACTTTACCATTTGATTCAGGGGAGAAAGCATGTGTCCAAGAACGATGTATCAATGAAGAGATATGTGAAAAACACCTTGATGATTGATTCTAAACAACGTTTGCCATGTTTTCAGTCGATATTATGGAGTTAATTTGGAAAAAGTTTGCGTTTTGAGGACTGAATTTATGGATTTTTTTTGGTAGCCAAATGTGATGTATAAAACGGAGCTATTTCTAATACACAAGGAATCTTTTTGGAAAAACTGAGCATCTGCTATCTAACTGAGAGTATCCTCATTGAAAACATCAGAAGTTCTTCAAAGGTAAATGATTTTATTTGAAGGCTTTTATGTTTTTGTTAATGTTGCGTGCTGGATGCTAACGCTAATGCTAACGCTAAATGCTAACGCGAAATGCTAACGCGAAATGCTAACTCTAGCTAGCTACTTTTACACAAATTATTGTTTTCCTATGGTTGAGAAGCATATTTTGAAAATCTGAGATGACAGTGTTGTTTACAAAAGGCTAAGCTTGAGAGATGGCATATTTATTTCATTTCATTTGCGATTTTCATAAATAGTTAACGTTGTGTTATGCTAATGAGCTTGCTGATAGATTTACACAATCCTGGATACAGGGGTTTTTTCATAGCTAAACGTGACGCAGAAAACGGAGCGATTTGTCCTAAACAAATAATCTTTCAGGAAAAACTGAACATTTGCTATCTGAGAGTCTCCTCATTGAAAACATCTGAAGTTCTTCAAAGGTAAATGATTTTTTTGAATGCTTTTCTGTTTTTTTGTGTAAATGTTGCCAGCTGAATGCTAATGCTAAATGCTACGTTAGCCATCAATACTGTTACACAAATGCTTGTTTTGCAATGGTTGAGAAGCATATTTTGAAAATCTGAGATGACAGTGTTGTTAACAAAAGGCTAAGCTTGAGAGCTAGCATATTTATTTCATTTCATTTGCGATTTTCATGAATAGTTAACGTTGCGTTATGGTAATGAGCTTGAGTCTGTATTCACGAACCCGGATCCGGGATGGGGAGATCAGAAAGGTTTTTAATTATGTGTCCAAATGCAATCTGTTCCTCTGAAAACAATGAATGCAAATACAATTGTAAGTTTATCGAGAGAGACTTTTGTTGTTTTAAATATTAAATCATAAGAATTCTTTATTGGCCGCTACATTTTCACCTCCCCCATAATTTTGAGCCAATTAAGAAAATACTACAGATCTCCTTTCAAAACACAACCCCTTGGGCACAGATGTCATTTGTCTATCAGATGTCTATTTTTGATTTACATTCGGTTGAGTTGTCAAGTAACCTGAATTCAAGTCAAAACAACAAAAAATGTCACCATTACATTGGATTTAGGTTAAAAGTTGGGTGAATTTTAAAAAAAATATTCCCTTACTTTTAGTATATCCAAACAGTTTTCAACGTTGATTCAACGTCATCACATTTAAATATATACAGTACCAGTCAAAAGTTTGGACACACTTACTCATTACAGGGTTTCTTTATTTTTACTACACTTATTGACTCAAGACATTTCAGGGTTGTTTCATTTTGAATTAACTGGTAAAAAAAAAATGTTTTTAAACATAATTCCACTTTGACATTATGGTAAACCCCAGTGACCAATCTAAATTTAATTTATTTTAAGTTCAGGCTGTAACACAACAAAATGTGGCAAAAGTAAAGCGGTGTGAATACTTTCTGAAGGCCTTGTAGATGGTTCCCCATATTTACAATCACATGTAGCATTGGAGGGAACACAACTTGGAGGGTATTGACTAAAGACAGTATTGACTAAAGACAGTATTGACAGTATTGACTAAAGTGACTAAAGACAGTATTGACTAAAGTGACTAAAGACAGTATTGACTAAAGTGACTAAAGACAGTATTGACTAAAGACAGTATTGACTAAAGACAGTATTGACTAAAGACGGTATTGACTAAAGTGACTAAAGACAGTATTGATCAAAGACAGTATGGACTAAAGTGACTAAAGACAGTATTGACCAAAGACAGTATTGACTAAAGACAGCTATTTTTCACAGTAAGTGGCTGTAAAAAGGGTTAAGTCATCTGACTGGCACTTTTAATCAATAAGTCCATTGTCTACTCACTTTCTATTGATTGGAAGGAGCTGTGGCTGCCTGTCTCTGGGAATAAATGATGATCTCTACCACCTGAAGCTATAGTACATGTAGGCAAAAGTGAGTCGTCAAATGAAGTCTTTCCCTGAGATCCCATATGTTATTGATTTGAGGGTATTTCGATTGAGCTACTAATGCTTTATTGATGTTGCCACATAGGATTAATCATTCAATGTAATCTAGTCATTTGAGCAATCCTCCCACATACTGTACATTATATATTGAGACTGTCTGATAAAATGAGGTTGGTTTTCATAGACGGGTTAGTTGTTGAGCAGCAAACCCGTTTTATGCGCGACTATGGGGCTAAACAGACAGGGTTGGTTTAGATTGTTGACAATGAAAATGTAATTCACATTTGCACAAATCAGCACTTGTCTCTCAAATACATTGTTACAATTGGTGGCTAGTTAGCGAATTTGAGTTAAAACACCTCAAAGCAAGACATCAACAACAAGATAAAACTAGCTGAAACGAGGCACCTACGATTCCTCACATGGCAGCTTCTTGTCATTGTTGCTCGCTATCTGGCCATCCAGAATCACAGCAACACATGGACTTCTGCACATCGTTTTCTAGAAGTTGTCAGATAGCTGTTTATTTTAAACAGGCCAAGGTTGAACAAGTGGACAGACAGCCTTAGATTTGATTAGCCATCTGTTCAAGACTTGGGGGACATTTTTCTTATGTCTGAGTTTCAGACCCCTCAGTCAATGAGTTATGAAACTAAAATGATATAGCTGACGGTACTTGCTGGCTACAGCACTTCTACTGATGTTATGTTGAATCCTTTCAACATACACCCACAAGGATACCGTCTAAGAGGCTGCTGGCAGTAAGAGAACATAATGTAGCTTAAGCTCTAGAATCAGCACAAGCTGTGGCTGTCTGTTCATAGATCATTGTAGCTCTCGTCTGTCTCAGGTCTGTGCTTTTGGTTAAATGCATGCTTCAGACAATTTTTGTACGTTTTTTTAAATGTATTTTGTATCAAGGACAAAATGTCATGATGTGAAACAGAACAAATTGCTTATTGACAACCACCTCCCCCAAAGAAAAAAGGCAGTGGTTGGTAATGCACTGTAGATCCAAAGTACCCCAATCTTTCTCACTTAACATCAACAAAACAATGGAGATGATCATGGACTTCAGGAAACAGCAGAGGGAGCACCCCCCTATCCACATCGAAGGGACAGCAGTGGAGAAAGTGGAAAGTTTTAAGTTCCTCAGCGTACACATCAACGACAAACTCAAATAGTCCACCCACACAGACATTGTGATGAAGAAGGCGCAACAGCACCTCTTCAACCTCAGGAGGATTAAATGTGGCTAGTCACCAAAAACCCTGACTAACTTTAACAGATCCACAATCGAGAGCATCCTGTCGGGCTGTACGGCAACTGCTTCGCCCTCAACCGCAAGGCTCTCCAGAGGGTGGTGCGGTCTGCACAACACATCACTGGGGGCAAACTACCTGCCCTCCATGACACCTATAGCACCCCGATATCACAGGAAGGCAAAAAAGATACTCAAGGACAATAACAACCCAATCCACTGCCTGTTCACACCGCTACCATCCAGAAGGCGAGGTCGGTACAGGAGCATCGAAGCAGGGACCGAGAGACTGAAAAACAACTTCTATCTCAAGGCCATCTGACTGTTAAACAGCCATCACTAACTCAGAGAGGCTGCTGCCTACACTGAGACCCAGTCACTGGCCACTTTAACAAATGGATCACTAGTCACTTTAAACAATGCCACTTTAAATAATGCCACTTTAATAATGTTTACGTATCTTACATTACTCATATGTATATACTGTATTTTATACCATCTATTGCACCTTGCCTATGCCGCTTGGCCATCGCTCATCCATATATTTATATGTACATTCACCCCTTTTTAGATTTGTGTGTATTAGATAGTTGTTGGGGAACTGTTAGATTACTTGTTAGATATTACTGCACAGTCAGAACCAGAAGCTCAAGCATTTTGCTACACTTGTTTTAACATCTGATAACCATGTGTATGTGACAAATACAATTTGATTTGACATTGAACTAGTGCTTGCTAAAGCAAGGTCATCTTCCACAAGGGTGTAGTTCAAGACTATATTTCCCGTCTCTGAATCTCCTTGTGTTTGCAGTTCTTGGGCGTGATCATTAGCTGGCTCTACATCACACGAGTGGAGGATGCCATTGCTGAGTATGGTAACTACCAGGATGGACTGCTGGACGCAGGGGACAGTGATGGCTTCAGGGAACCCAAGAAGCAGAGCAGAATGGCCAAATGTTGCAGGTGCATGCCAGAGATCGACTGAGCGTGCCTCATGTTATCTAACTAGCCTAAAACACTGCTGTGCCTGCCTCAGCCTTCCAACACACTGGAGCTATCAGCTCGAGTTTTACAACCACTGTTCAGAGACCTTTTAGTGTGTGTTTTTGGTTCTATTCAGGGATTGTTTGTTTTTTCAGGGGTTCATTTATTAAGGTTTTATTAGGATGGAAGGGTATACATACCGGTATGTGCCTGTGCTGTGTGAAAAATAAATGGCTTTTTATTAATATTTTTTTTTCCTCATTGGTGAAGTATCGATTTTATATATAGATTTACAGCAAAAACATTGAACATTTTCTGTAATACTAAATACAAATATGTACCTCACTAGCCAGCCCCTCATAGGAATACCAATATTTCAATCATTATTACCTCAGACTCCTTCCTGTATTGATGCCAATTAATTAAATGGGACATTTTTAGCTGTTCAAAGAGATATGTTTTCTATGGTGAATTTTATGGAGGGTACCTACCTTGATTTTTCATAATCATTGGAGATGTCATGGGTTCAACACATTTAAAGGAGTAGTTCAGGATTTTGGCAATGAGGCCCTCCATCTACTTCCCCAGAGTCCGATGAACTAGTGGATACCATTTGGATACCTGTGTGCAGTTTTAAGGAAGTTATTAACTAGCATTAGCACAATTGTTATCTAGCGTTAGCGCAATGACTGGATGCTAGCTGTTTGCGTAAACTTCCAGTCATTGCGCTAACGCTAGTTAGCCTTGGCTCGCGAAACTACCTATTAAAGTCCTTTTTATACCGGACTTCCATGAGTTCATCTGACTCTGGGGAAGTAAATAAAGGGCCTCTGCTAAAATCACGAACTATCCCTTTAATGGTTTAGGTGAGTAAAAATCGAATGAACTTACAGTAAGTTTATGATCAGTCACACAAGGTGGCTTCATTTGAGTTAAGAATACCAACGTTGTTAATGATGTACAGCATACACATGGTCTGTTGCCCACATTTTATTAGGATTTTGTACTGTTAAATGGTTTGGAAGCTACGTTTTATGGCTTTGTTCAGTCAGTGACATTTACCTGTTGTGGGATCTGCTAGTGAGCCTCTTAAGCTCTTTGCAGAGCAGCATCATGTACTTGGTATTCTTGCCAATGATTGTATACAGTATCGGTCAAAATTTTGGACACCTACTCATTCCTGGGTTTTTCTTTTATTTTTTACTATTTTCTACATCGTAGAATAATAGTGAAGACATCAACTATGAAATAACACATGGAATCATGTAGTAACCAAAAAAGTGTTAAACAAATCAAAATGAATTTTATATTTGAGATTCTTCAAGGTACCTTTGCCTTGATGACAGCTCTGCACACTCTTGGCATTCTCTCAACCAGCCTCATGAGGTAGTCACCTGGAATGCATTTTAATTAACAGGTGTTTCTTGTTAATTTGTGGAATTTCTTCCTTCTTAATGTGTTTGAGCCAATCAGTTATGTTGTGACAAGGTACGGGTGGTATACAGAAGATATCCCTATTTGGTAGAAGACCAAGTCCATATTATGGCAAAAACAGCTCAAATAAGCAAAGAGAAATGACAGTCCATCATTAATTTAAGACACGAAGGTCAGTCAATGTGGAAAATGTCAGGAACTTTGAACGTTTCTTCAAGTGCAGTCGCAGAAACCAAGCGCTATGATGAAACTGGCTCTCATGAGGACTGCCACAGGAAAAGAAGACCCAGAGTTACCTCTGCTGCAGAGAATAATTTATTAGAGTTACCAACATCAAAAATTGCAGCCCAAATAAATGCTTCACAGAGTTCAAGTAACAGATACATCTCAACATCAACTGTTCAGAGGAGACTGTGTGAATCAAGCCTTCATGGTCGAATTGCTGCAAAGAAACTACTACTAAAGGACACCAATAATAATAAGAAGAGACTTGCTTGGGACAAGAAACACGAGCAATGGACATTAGACCGGTGGAAATCTGTCCTTTAGTCTGATGACTCCAAATTTGAGATTTTTTTGGTTTCAACCGCCAAGTCTTTGTGAGACGCAGAGTAAGTGAACAGATCATCTCCGTATGTGTTGTGCCCACCGTAAAGCGTGGAGGTGTGATGGTGTGGGGGTGCTTTGCTGGTGACAATGTCAGTGATTTATGTTGAACTCAAGGCACACTTAACCAGCATGGCTACCCCCGCATTCCTCAGCGATACACCCTCCCATCTGGTTTGGGCTTATTGGGACTATCATTTGTTTTTCAACAGGACAGTGACCCAACACACCTCCAGGCTGTGTAAGGGCTACTCAACCAAGAAGGAGAGTGATGGAGTGCTGCATCAGATGACCTGGCCTTCACAATCACCCGACCTCAACCCAATTGAGATGGTTTAGAATGAGTTGGACAGCAGAGTGAAGGAAAAGCAGCTAACAAGTGCTCATCATATGTGGGAACTCCACTGTTGGAAAGGCATTTCTCATGAAACTGGTTGAGAGAATGCCAAGCGTGTGCAAAGCTGTCATCAAGGCAAAGGGTGGCTACTTTGAAGAATCTAAAATCCAAAATATATTTTGATTTTGTATAGCACCTTTTGGTTACTACATGATTCCATATGTGTTATTTCATAGTTTTTAGTCTTCACAAAACCCTCAATGAGTAGGTGTGTCCAAACTTTTGACTGGTACTGTATGTCTGTTAAAAGCATGGTCGTATGGGATTGCATGCCTAGTTTTAAAGGCTAACTGTTACATACTTATCCAGACCACAAGTGCAATCCGCAGCCTGTTTCTATGGAAAAGGACTAAATGAGGTGGTTCTCCTGAGACAGAACGATGAATGACTTCATATTTGAATCCATCCACACCAAATGGGAAGTTAAACAAATGGTCAACTTATTTTCAAACTCATTTTCGACTCTAATGACATCAAATTAATGTCAGTCAAAACTATTGATTATGTATTTGTGACAAACTTTTAAGGTGCCATCAGATTTTTTTTTTTTTAGATCTTGCTTTGAAATCTTCTTACTGTTCGGTTGTGGTGGAGGTTATAAAGTTGTCTTTTTTTATGCTGTTTATTTTTTTGTGTGTGAGCTCACTGTAATACTTTTGAGCATTATATAGTGATCTGGTGAATAAATAAATCATATTTACAGTCCTGTTGAGCAGCCTCGGTAGTGGTGTTTTTCGTTGCTCTTCCTGTCCTGCTGGTTTGTCTGCCTATGCAGAGGGCGTCCGGCTGTGACACTAAATATTTTACTCTTTCATGGAGCCCAGACCACCCAAAATAACCCTTGGTGTAATTGTTATTCTCTGTCCCACTACAAACCCATTACAGTCATCATGAGTATACTTTACCCTCTTCAACATTTTCAAACACCTTTCTAACACAAAACCCATGTTAGTTTTTTCCATGATGCCTTCACTTTTTCTTAAGACAAATACTGACATTTCTCCTAGAAACGCATTACCTGTGTACTGAGCCTTTTTTTTTATGGGTGTAGACATTCTTACATGGTCTTTGTCATGACATCAAAGCACGTCCAGTACCCTCCCTCTCTCTCCCTGGTCTTTCACTGTTCTTTATCTCTTTACCCTTCACTCACAATTAACATTGGAGGTAAAATGCTATGTACTGTTAGTGCTCCAATGGGTAAATGGCCATAAGTACAGATGAAACATCTAAATGACCATGAAGGACACCTAGAAAGTACTTTATAGCTTGTGATGACACTATTCAGCACTTGACCCCTTAACGACAGGATCATTTCACTTGATATTTATGTTACGTAATGTATGAATCGGGATTTGGTACACTTATTCAAATGTTTGTACAAATGTGTGATAGCCTGTCATTATTTGGCCCTGCCAACAACACTGCAATTTTAACAGCAAAACATTAAAAATCAAATCAAAGTTTGTCACGTACGCCAAATACAATAGGTGTAGACATTCTTGCATGGTCTTTGTCATGACATCAAAGCACGTCCAGTACCCTCCCTCTCTCTCCCTGGTCTTTCACTGTTTCACACCTTACAGTGAAATTCTTACTTACAAGCCCTAACCAACCGTGCAATTTTTAATAAGTAAAAAATAGGTATTAGGTAAACAATATATAGGGAAAGAAATACAAAAGAAAAAGAAAACAGTAAAATGACAGTGAACATTTCTCATGTTCAACATTTTTTTTGTCAGCTTTTGGATTTTGTACAACAGAGCATCGGTGGAAGTTCTATTTTGATCAGGTAAGTTCTGAAAATGGCCTGCAGCTAAAATCTGTACCCTTCTTTCCAGAGGAAGGATTGGGCCCTCAAGCTATCCTTCTGCTGTCACATTTGAGAGATACTCATTGGGAATTGATTTTTTTATTTCAGAAATGGTGCCCTGTACCCACAGGATTTCTGTGGCACAACAAACAATTGTTATTTTGTTTACACCACAAATCAAGGAGATGAGCTCTAAGGATGGCACACACTCAATCATATACAGCCTTGGTGTCTTCCAGATTACCAACAGAGTTTGTGGGAACAAATGGCTTGTTTTGTCTGCAGTTAAATGGTTCTTAAAGTGGAAATTTGGCACCTCTTTCGGGGTTGTTATAGATCTCAGACAACACTCATCCGCTCTGCTTCCCGGGGACTCCTATTCATCATTACTGTCTGTAGGACACCCATCCTCATCCCAACCACCACTGATATACTGATGGGCTTTCAGAGGACATCAAATGCATTGAGGACAAAAAGCATGTAGAATGACATCTAACATATTTATATAAGTATCCAATGTGTGTCATACTACTGTAAATACCCAGTCATGTCTTGAAAAATAACATGTCAATTATTGGCTATAAATGAATGTGATATTTCTTATTGGGAGTTTTTTTTTTTTACCATTATTTAACTAGGCAAGTCAGTTAAGAACAAATTCTTATTTACAATGACGGCCAACACCGGCCAAACCCAGAAGACGCTGGGCCAATTGTGCGCCTCCCTATGGGACTCCCAATCACGACCAGTTGCATACAGCTTGATAACCCCATGGTACTGCTAGAGTTTTTCACTCAGTGGGGTGGAGTCAGTCATCGTATTTGTCATGTTTGTCTGATGATGTTGTACCTGCCCTAGAAGAGACATCTTTATCTGTGGCGATGTTGCTATGGCTACTGTAAAACAAATAGTGGGAGCCTAATACGTCAAAGGATGCATAGATGGCAGAATGCCCATCACTTCACCCTCTACACATAGTGGGACTAATGCCCATCACTTCCCATCTATGTACAGATACACAAAACTGATTGTTTAACCTTTCTATCGCAGGCGTTCCGCTAGCGGAAACACCTCGACAACATTCCGCTGAAAAGGCAGCGTGCGAAATTCAAAAATATATTTTAGAAATATGTAACTTTCACACATTAACAAGTCCAATACGGCAAATGAAAGATAAACATCTTGTTAATCTACTCATCGTGTGTAACGTCGGGATAGTGATGGGTGTGGAGTCAGACGCAGAGAGCAGATGGTAGACGGGAAAAAACGCTTTAATGTCCTCAAGCACAGTATCAGGTACAAACATGGGTGAAGCCCAAAACACAGGCGCAACAAACCCAAAACCACTGTTACCAAAATACCGGACAGCGAAAACCCAAAAGTACACAAACACCACTAACGTAAAATAACCACAAGCCCGCACAAACACCAGCGGGCTAAACAAACTTAAATAACACCCATTCCAAAACCCCAACAAGGAACAGGTGAAAACAATTAGACAGAAACAAACGAAAAGGAAAAAGGGATCGGTGACAGCTAGTAGACCGGCGACGACGACCACCGAGCACCACCCGAACAGGAAGGGGAGCCACCTTCGGTGGTATTCGTGACATCGTGTCCGATTTCAAAAATGCTTTACAGCGAAAGCACAACATATGATTATGTTAGGTCACAGCCAAGTCAAAAAAGAAGCCATTTTTCCAGCCAAAGATAGGAGTCACAAAAAGCAGAAATATAGATAGAATTCATCACTAACCTTTGATGATCTTCATCAGATGACACTCATATGACACTGAAAATATTACCAACCTGTCCTATTGTGGCATTCTACTTACCTGGGATAATACAATGCCCTTATCCCAGAGTCCACCTACTGTGTCTGTGTCTCTGTCCATAACGAACCTCCCTCACCAGGGACCAGGATCTCTCTCCATAACAACCCTCACTCGTCAGGGACCAGGATCTCTCTCCATAACAACCCTCCCTCACCAGGGACCAGGATCTCTCTCCATAACAACCCTCCCTCACCAGGGACCAGGATCTCTCTCCATAACAACCCTCCCTCACCAGGGACCGGGATCTCTCCCCATAACAACCCTCCCTCACCAGACACCAGGATCTCTCTCCATAACAACCCTCCCTCATCAGGGACCAGGATCTCTCTCCATAACAACCCTCCCTCACCAGGGACCAGGATCTCTCTCCATAACAACCCGCCCTCACCAGGGACCAGGATCTCTCTCCATAACAACCCCGCCCTCACCAGGAACCAGGATCTCTCTCCATAACAACCCTCCCTCACCAGGGACCAGGATCTCTCTCCATAACAAACCTCCCTCATCAGGGACCAGGATCTCTCTCCATAACAACCCGCCCTCACCAGGGACCAGGATCTCTCTCCATAACAACCCGCCCTCACCAGGGACCAGGATCTCTCTCCATAACAACCCTCACTCACCAGGGACCAGGATCTCTCTCCATAACAAACCTCCCTCACTAGGGACCAGGATCTCTCTCCATAACAACCCTCACTCACCAGGGACCAGGATCTCTCTCCATAACAACCCTCCCTCACCAGACACCAGGATCTCTCTCCATAACAACCCTCCCTCACCAGACACCAGGATCTCTCTCCATAACAACCCTCACTCACCAGGGACCAGGATCTCTCTCCATAACAACCCGCCCTCACCAGGGACCAGGATCTCTCTCCATAACAACCCTCCCTCACCAGGGACCAGGATCTCTCTCCATAACAACCCTCCCTCACCAGGCACCAGGATCTCTCTCCATAACAACCCTCCCTCATCAGGGACCAGGATCTCGCTCCATAACAACCCTCACTCACCAGGGACCAGGATCTCTCTCCATAACAACCCTCCCTCACCAAGCACAAGGATCTCTTTCCAAAACATAGCATGTGGGATGAATTGTGTGATTAATAACACCTGCACTTGTCTTTTCTTACTAGCACTAACTCTATTGAGGAAAAATTTGAAATACTATGAGATGGTGAGATCGCACTGCAGTGGATAGCAGTCATTTTACAGGCTCCTGACCGATTCTGCTCTCTGCATTGTTGGGAGGGGCCCGTAAGTATGCATTTCACTGTTAGTCTACACTTGTTGTTTACAAAGCAAATGAAAAATAACATTTGATTTGATAGGTGGTTGTCTCACCCAGCTACCTTAAGATGCATGCACTAACTGTAAATTACTAAAATGTAATGTAATGTGGATTCACTCGCTGTCCTCGCTCTAGCTTGCTATTTTGATTAAGCAGGACTCAAGTCACACTATTTGCTGTCCCAATGTCACCCTGGGATTCCAAGGACCGAGAGACGCACCTTCTGTTTGCTTTACAATTGCTTGTCATGGCCCATACTGTTTGAACTGGGAGATTAAGAGGCATGACAAGTGTGGTTAAATTAGAATCGTGGGTCTGCATTTTACTGTTTGATAAAACAGCGACAGACAACAGTGGAGACTAAAATGACCTTGAAAACCTAACAGGACTTAGATAACCACCTTTGGTTGATGATTGTGTTGGGTAATGCATCTCTTATCCACCCACAACCAGAACATCAACTGTTACCCATCAAGAAATGGTGTTAGTTGTTCTAACTTTTAGGAACCGATTTGATTTTCCTTTGAAACTCTGCAACTCTCTGTTGGCTGGGCACCCCGCTTGTGCCATCAAACCCCTGCAAGTAATCCAGAACGCCGCAGCCCGCTTGGTGTTCAACCTTCCCAAATTCTCCCATGACACCTTGGTCCTTCGCACACTGCTGGCTTCCAGTCAAATCTTGCATCCATTACAAGACCATGGTGCTTGCCTACGGAGCAGCCTGAAGGTACGGAGGGTACCTTCAGGCTATGCTCAAAACCTACACTCCAACCTGAGCAGTCCGTTCTGTCACCTCTGGTCTCTTGTCCGTCCTGTGATTTGTGATTGTCTCAGCAAGCTACAGTACTGAAGATTAATGCATTGTATGTCGCTATGAATAACACTGTCTGCTAAATTACTGAAATGTTAATGTATCTCTGTAAATACAGTACCGCTCAAAAGTTTGGACACACCTACTCATTCAAGGGTTTTTCTACATTGTAGAATAATAGTGAAGACATCAAAACTATGAAATAACGCATGCGGAGTAACCATGTAGTAACCAAAAAAAGTGTTAAACAATTTAAAATATATTTTATATTTGAGATTCTTCAAAGTAGTCATCCTTTGCCTTGGTGACAGCTTTACACACTCTTGGCATTCTCTCAACCAGCTTCACCTGGAATGCTTTTCCAACAGTCTTGAAGGAGTTCCCACATATGCTGAACACTTGTGGGCTGCTTTTCCTTTACTCTGCGGTCTAACTCTTCCCAAACCATCTCAATCGGGGTTGGGTGATTGTGGAGTACTGTATATGTGAATGAAAGGCATGCAAAATGTTATCTGACAATAGAGTATTTGTTAATATACTTAGAAATAGTTTATTTGATAATGTTGTTTAATACGGTGATATGGTACCACTTATAGATTTTGGACTACTTCAGGTATAAACCACTCAGGTACCTAGAGTGCATTCGGACTGTATACAGACAGACCCCTTCACTTTTTCCACATTTTGTTACATTACAGCCTTATTCTAAAATGTATTAAATATTTTTTCCCCCTCATCAATCTACACACTACACACCCCATAATGACAAAGCAAAGACTGATTTTTAGAAATGTTAGCAAATTTATTACCATAACAAAAAATTGAAATATCACATTTGCATAAGTACACAGACCCTTTACTCAGTACTTTGTTGAAGCACCTTAGGCAGCGATTACAGCCTCGAGTCTTCTTGGGTATGACACTACAAGCTGTATTTGGGGAGTTTCTCCTATACTTCTCTGCAGATCTGCAGATCCTCTCAAGCTCTGTCAGGTTAAATGATATTGCCAACTACTTTAATTTTTATTTATTTTTATTTTACCTTTATTTAACCAGGCAAGTCAGTTAAGAACAAATTCTTATTTTCAATGACGGCCTGGGAACAGTGGGTTAACTGCCTGTTCAGGGGCAGAACGACAGATTTGTACCTTGTCAGCTCGGGGGTTTGAACTCACAACCTTCCGGTTACTAGTCCAACGCTCTAACCACTAGGCTACCCTGCCGCCCCATTACTTTTTAATTGGCAAGATAAGCAAATTTAGGGATGACATGCCAGCAACAAACACTAACACTACACATCCAAATATATCGGACCAAATTATGAAAGACAAGAATTGTACTTTTGAATTCCGTAAAGTCAGTGTGGAAAAGGTGAAAAGATTATTGTTGTCTATCAACAATGACAAGCCACCGGGGTCTGACAATCTGAGTGGAAAATTACTGAGGATAATAGCAGACAATATTGCCACTCCTATTTGTCACATTTTCAATTTAAGCCTACCAGAGAGCAGGTGCCCTCAGCCCTGGAGGGAAGCTAAGTCATTCCACTACCCAAGAATAGTAAAGCCCCCTTTAAGACTGGCTCAAATAGCCAACCAATCAGCCTGTTACCAACCCTTAGTAAACTTCTGGAAAAAATGGTGTTTGACCAGATACAATGATATTTCACAGTAAACAAATTGACAACAGAATTTCAGCATGTTTATAGGGAAGGACACTCAACAAGCACAGCACTTACACAAATGACTGATGATTGGCTGAGAGAAATTGATGATCAAATGATTGTGGGGGCTGTCTTGTTTGACTTCAGTGCAGCTTTTGACATTATCGATCATAGTCTGCTGCTGGGAAAACATGGCTTTACACCCCCTGCTATAATGTGGATAAAGAGTTACTTATCTAACAGAACACAGAGGGTGTTCTTTAATGGAAGCCTCTCAAATATAATCCAGTTAGAATCAGGAATTCCCAGGGCTAGCTGTTTAGGCACGTTGCTTTTTTCAATTTTTACTAACGACATGCCACTGACTTTGAGTAGAGCCAGAGTGTCTATGTATGCGGATGACTCAACACTATACACATCAGCTACTACAGCGACTGGAATGACTGCAACACTCAACAAAGAGCTGCTGTTAGTTTCAGAGTGGGTGGCAAGTAATAAGTTAGCCCTAAATATTTCTAAAACTAAAAGCATTGTCTTTGGAATAAAATACTCACTAAACCTCAACTAAATCTTGTAATAAATTATGTGGAAATTGAGCAAGTTGAGATGACTAAACTGCTTGGAGTAACACTAGATTGTAAACTGTCATGGTCAAAACATATTGATGCAGTAGTAGCTAAGATGGGGAGAAGTCTGTCTATAATAACGTGATGCTCTGCTTTCTTAACAACACTATCAATAAGGCAGGTCCTACAGGCCCTAGTTTTGTTGCACCTTGGCTACTGTTCAGTCGTGTGGTCAGGTGCCACAAAAAAGGACAATTGCAATTGGCTCACAGCTGGCCCTTGGATGTACACAAAGAGCTAATATTAATAATATGCATGTCAATCTCTCCTGGCTCACTTTTATTTATTAGAGGTATTGACATGTTGAATGCACCGAGCTGTCTGTCTAAACTACTGGCACATAGCTTGTACACCCATGCATACCCCACAAGACATGCCACCAGAGGTCTCTTCACAATCTCCAAGTCCAGAACAGTCTATGGGAGGCACATAGAGCCATGGCTACATGGAACTCTAGTCCACATCAAGTAACTGATGCAAGCAGTAAAATTAGATTTAAAAACAGATTAAAAAAACCTTATGGAACAGTGTGGACTGTGAAGCAACACAAACATTGGCACAGACACATGCACACACACACACATACAGTACACACGACAACATACGCCCTATACATACACATGGATTTAGTACTGTAGCTATGTGGTAGTGGTGGAGTAGGGGCCTGAGGGCACACAGTGTGCTGTGAAATCTTTGAATGTATTGGAATGTTTTTAATATTGTATAAACTGCCTTAACTTTGCTGGACCCCAGGAAGAGTAGCTGCTGCTTTGGCAGCAGCTAATGGGGATCCATAATAAATACAAATACAAATGGGGAGCATCGCTGCACAGCTATTTTCAGGTCTCTCCAGAGATGTTCAATCGGTCTCAAGCCCGGGCTCTGGCTGGGCCACTCAAGGACATTCAGAGACTTGCCAACCCCTATTATTTCACATAATTTAATGTCTAAGGCTGTGTGCTTAGGGTCATTGCCTTGTTGGAAGGTGAACCTTCGCCCTAGTCTGAGGTCCTGAGCAGGTTTTCATCAAGGATCTTTCTCTACTTTGCTCCGTTCATCTTTCCCTCGATCCTGACTAGTCTCCCAGTCCCTGCCGCTGAAAAGCATCCCCACATTTTTATTTAACCTTTATTTATCTAGGCAAGCCAGTTAAGAACAAATTCTTATTTAGAATGACAGCCAACGAACAGTGTTTTTTTTTTACCTTGTCATCTCGGAGATTCGATCTAGCAACCTTTCGGCTACTGGCTCTAACCACTAGGCTACATGCCGTCCATCATGATGCTGCCACCACCATGCTTCACCATAGGGATGGTGCCAGATTTCCTCCAGACGTGACGCTTGGCATTCAGGACAAATAGTTCAATCTTGGTTTCATCAGACCAGAGAATCTTATTTCTCATGGTCTGAGTCTTTTAGGTGCCTTTTGGCAAACTCCAAGCGGTCTGTAATGTGCCTTTTACTGAGGAGTGGCTTCTGTTGGGCAACTACACCATAAAGGCCTGATTGGTGGAGGGCTGCAGAGATGGTTGTCATTCTGGTTCTCCCATCTCCACAGAGGAATTGGAGCTCTGTCAGAGTGACCACCGGGTTCTTGGTCACCTCCCTTCCGATTGCTCAGTTTGACCGGACGGCCAGCTCTAGGAAGAGTCTTGGTGGTTCCAAACTTCTTCCATTTAAGAATGATGGAGGCCACTGTGTTCTTGAGGACCTTCAATGCTGCAGACCTTTTTTGGTACCCTTCTCCAGATCTGTGCCTCGACACAGTCCTGTCTCGGAGCTCAACGGATAATTCCTTTCACCTTTTTGCTCTGACATGCACTCTCGACGGTGGGACCTTATATAGACAGGTGGGTGTATTTCCAAATCATATCCAATCAATTTAATTTACCACAGATGGACTCTAGCCAAGTTGTAGAAACATCTTAAGGATGATCAATGGAAACAGGATGCACCTGAGCTCAATTTCGAGTCTAATAACAAAGTCTAAAATTGCTAAAATTTCAACAACAAAAAAAATGACTTTGTCATTATTGGGTTTTGTGTGTAGATTGATGAGGACATTTATTTGTAATCAATTTTAGAATAAGGCTGTAACGTAACAAAATGTTGAAAAAGTCTAGGGGTCTGAATACTTTCCGACTGCACTGTATATTTGGCCTTGTGTTGTGTCCTGCTGAAAGATGAATTCCTCCCAGTGTCTGGAGTTTAAAAAAATTGAATTGAATTGAATTGAAACTTTAACTAGGCAAGTCAGTTAAGAACACATTTTTATTTACAATGACGGCCTACCAAAAGGCAAAAGGCCTCCTGTGGGGATGGGGGCTGGGATTAAAAATAAAAATGGACAAAACACACATCACGACAAGAGAGACAACACTACATAAAGAGAGACCTTAGACAACAACATAGCAAGGCAGCAACACATGACAAGACAGCATGGGAGCAACAGAACATGACAACAACATGGGAGCAACACAACATGACAACAACATGGGAGCAACAGAACATGACAACAACATGGTATCAACACAACATGGCAGCAGCACAAAACATGGTATAAACATTATGGGTCACAGGCAAAAGCACAAAGGACAAGAAGGTAGAGACAACAATACATCACGCAAAGCAGCCACAACTGTCAGTAGGAGTGTCCGTGATTGAGTCTGAATGAAGAGATTGAGATAAAGCAGACTAAAGCAGGTTTTCCTCTAGGATTTTGCATGTGCTTGGCTCCATCCCGTTTATTTTTATCCTGAAAAACTCATCAGTCTTTGCTGATGTCAACCATACCCATACCATGATGCAGCCAACACAATGCTTGAAAATAAGGAGGCTGTTACTCAATGATGTGGTGTGTTAGATTTTCCCCAAACATAAGGCTTTAAATTTAGGCCAAAAAGTGTATTCCTTTGCCATGTTTTTTTGTAGTATCACTTTAGTGCCTTGTTGCATACAGGATGCATGTTTTGGAATATTTAGATTCTATATATGTTGATGATTTTCACTCTGTCATTTAGGTCACTACCATGTTGTTGATCCATCCTCAGTTTTCTCCCATCACGGCCATTGAACTCTGTAGCTGTTTCAAAATTACCAATGGCCTCAATGTTGCCATCCCTGAACAGTTTCCTTCCTGTCCTGCAGCTCAGTTCAGAAGGACAACTTTGTGTCTGGGTGGTTTAATACATCATCCACGGCATCATTATTAACTTGACCATGCTTAAATAGGTATTCAATATTTGATTTGTTATTGTTACCCATCTACCAATCACTGCTTTTCTTTATGAGGCTTTCGCAAAGCTCCCTGGTCTTTGTAGTTATATCTGTCTGAAATTCAATAGTTGACTGAGGGACCCTATAGATGTTGGGTGTATGGGGGACAGAGGAAGGAGTAGTCATTTTAAAAAATCATGTCAACCCCTATTATTTCACACAGAATGAGCCTATGTAACTTATTATGTAATTTGTAAAGCCAAATGTTCCTCCTGAACTAATTTAGGTTGCCTAAATAAAAATACTATATTTGAGATATTACATTTTTATTAATTTCCAAAAAATAAAATAAAAGAACAAAGTTTAATTTCTTTTACACTTTGACATTATGGACTATTTTGTGTGGATGAACAAAAAAAAATCACAATAACGCAATTTGGAAAAAAATACAAGGTGGTTGAATACTTATGATACCCAAGTTGGCGTCTGTCTGGTGCCTTCTTAGCTGAAATAATGTTAAACATCAGCAGAATCAAGAGTATTTGTTTAAATAATCATCTTATAAAGGGCTCTATGGATACTGTTATACTAGAATTGTCTAACTCTCCGTAAAGCACAACTTTAAGACAAACCCCAGAGAGAGCGAGGATTACCAGTTTAATGTCTAAAAATGTGAATATAATGCATCACCACAATCACAAATATGAGCCTATTTTTCTACAGTATTGATGTCTTACACAGATAATCCTGTCTGACAGAAGGGACCTTTTGTTTTCCTTTCACACTGTATTGCCACTTGAATATGCACACCAAATCTGTCTATCTATCTAAAGACCAATTACTGCACTCAGTGACATTTCCATATTTAGAGAGAATGGAGCGTGCCCAGAAATACAATGACTAAACCAATTGGGACCTAATGCTTAATACCAGCCACCAGTCTTCTTTTGTGTCCCTGTCTGAGCAATGCCATACATGCACATAGTTATTGACTTTGGTGTAAAGTACTTCAGTAAAAATACTTTAAAGTACTACTTAAGTAGTTTTTGGGGGTATCTGTACTTACTATTTATATTTTTGACAACTTTTACTTCTACATTCATAAAGAACATAATGTACTTTTTACCCCATACATTTTCCCTGACACCCAAAAGTACTCATTCTATTTTGAATGCTTAGAAGGACAGGAAATTGGTCCAATTCACACACTTATCAAGAGAACATCCCTGGTCATCCTTACTGCCGCTGATCTGGCAGACTCACTAAACACATATGCTTAGTTTGTAAATTATGAGTTTTTGGAGTGTGCCCTTGGCTTAAGGACAAGGAAATGGTGCTGTCTGGTTTGCTTAATATAAGGAATTTGAAATTATTTATACTTTTACTTTTGATACTTAAGTATATTTGAGCAATTACATGACATTTTTTATACTTACGTATATTTAAAACCAAATGCTCTTAGACTTTTACTCCAGTAGTGTTTTACTGGGTGACATTCACTTTTACTTGAGTCATTTTCAATTAAGGTATCTTTACTTTTACAAAGGTATAGCAATCGTGAACTTTTTCCACAACTGGTTATTGACATGCACAAGTTAGCATCTCCAAGACGTACACATATCTGTGATGCCTCTTCACTTAACAACAAGATAGACAAGTGTCTTATTAACAGCCTTCCTCTCAGGGGAAGACAAATATAGAGACACAAATACAGTGCTGAGTTGTTACACTGATGGATGACCTTTTGTGTCAGATCAATGCTATTTTTATCTTGCCAAAAGCCAGTTGTTGGAAAGTTGTTAACGATTGTGAGGTAGTCAACCAGAGACCACTTCAAACTCAATCAAATATGATTTTTGTGCAATTAAAGGGCTACAAAAAGGCATTTACCCTGACTTGAGCTTTTTTTAAAACTCTTTGTTCACACCCTAAGCGTTGCACACAGTTGACTGTGTCTATAGGGAGACATCCCATGCTTATATAGTACAGTATATTGATTGGTCAGTATATACTGTTCAGTACACTGACTGGCCGGCAGAACAGATGTTTGCTAGAAGATTCCTTGATTTTCCAATTTTCCAATAGAATACCACTCAGAGGCCTTTTTGGTGCTAATAGATTACTGGAATTGCCCTCTCCATTCATTTTCTGCGACAGTGCATTTGTGGCCAAGGTAAAGATAGAGCCTGTAGGTATAAAGAGCCTGTAGGTATGTAGCTATAAAATAAGAGACCGTAGGTTACGTTGAAATACTCAAACAGGTAGTTAAAGATGATCTTTCTCCTCATATGTCTTGGTGTGTGCTGAAATACTACTAAATATCCTCCCACTGGGGCTCAACAATGGCATACTTTTGTGTGAGTTGCCCTCAAGCCTATAATAACAATACCATATATGACCATCAATGGTATTTCTTCAGAAAGGCTTTGAGCAATTTGTTTATTTTGCATCAAAAATATGAATACTTTGTTCATGAATTATGTATTAGTACTATTAGCAGTGGCTTATATACAGTACCTCATCCCAATGACCAGGCTTCTGGGCTCTTCCATGGCAACGGTTGAAATGTCTCTGAATTGCTCTCATTTTTCTTATTATACAGTTCAGAGACTTTTCAACCAATAAAGAGCCCTGTGTGTTGTGTCAGTTACCTGATTTCCTGCCCTGATCATGGGGAGATTCTCAATCGGTTTTGCTGACTCCTCCGTCCTGATCATGGGGAGATTCTCAATCGGTTTTGCTAACTCCTCCATCCTGATCATGGGGAGATTCTCAATCGGTTTTGCTAACTCCTCCGTCCTGATCATGGGGAGATTCTCAATCGGTTTTGCTAACTCCTCCGTCCTGATCATGGGGAGATTCTCAATCGGTTTTGCTAACTCCTCCATCCTGATCATAGTGATTTACTTTATCTTTCTCCTCAGAGGGAGGCTCCCTGTCTTCCTGGTAATGACCTGCTGCTGACCGGCTCCGTAGCCTTTATTGACTTGTTGACAGGTAACTGTCACGACACACAGGGTTTTATTGATCACTCAAGTATGGAAAGTCTTTATATCAATTCCCCACCAGCCACCACCCTGGCCAAACGGCTACTAGTGTGATGTTGATGATCAAATATACAGAATAATAGTTACTTGAGGCACTAAAACGAAATACATTTTTCAAACACTGTGGTTTATGAATGGAACAAAGGTTGGAATGAGTGACATCATGTTGGTGCCTGGCAGCCTTCTTTGAATAGGAACCACAAATAATTGTGTTTTCTTTCCACCATTCCTGTTTGACTGCATGGTCAACATTTACAATACGATCTGTCCATTCCTTGTATTCATCCAAATTGAACAGATTCTCAATCTAATGGAGGGAGCTGGTACCACGACTCTTGCCTTGGGAGATACTGCCATCTTCTGGGTAGAATATAGAACATCATATGAGAAAATTGTATCTCTCGTGGACAGACTACACATTTGACTGATGACGTGAGATTTTAGTTCTGGATTACCCGAGAAGACTGACAATGAAACATTACAGCTTTACTGATCGGACAGTTGGATTACCATTTTTGGCCAGGTCGCAGTTGTAAATGAGAACTTGTTCTCAACTAGCCTACCTGGTTAAATAAAGGTGAAATAAAAATAAAAAATAAAATAAAAATTTAAACATAAAACAGCAGTTTGTTATGTTGTATGTCATTCTAAATAATACAAATATATCACTAATTACTAAATAATGAATGGTCACTTGAAAGTAATATCCACATTAATATTTGATACATTTTTGTCACTGTGAATTATCACTGAAATACATCTTGGGTGATGAGATCATCTTGATATATCTTAATCTATGTATTCCGTGCATTTTGCTAGTAATGCATTCATACAAACAGAGGTGTCACCAGAGACGGAAGAGGAAGCGAGACATCCTACTCCCAAATGTTTTCTGCTTCATATACAGCCACCCCGTTAGGCAGACGAGAACTGACCTTTTTTAATGGTAAACGGCCTGAGTGGGACATCTTAATTCTTCCACCATCTTTGGTGTCACTCACTTAAACCACTTCCTGAATGTCTTTGCATTCCATTTACTACAGGAGGCCAGGGATTGGCCGGCCTTTGTAGGCTTGTTCCTCCCCATCAGCAGAACCATTCCTGCCCCTCCTCAAACAGGAGACTCCTCCTCCGCCCTCGTCGACCCCTCTCATCTGCTGCCCGTATGTGTACTATGTGCTCCGAGTTGTTCCACTGGGCGACATTCCCTCTTCTCTGCCTGTGACTGACTGCAGAGGGATGAGGCTCCCTCAGTACCAAGGCCCAATGCAGCACACCCAACAGACCCCAACCCAGCCAGGCAAGATCTGGAGTTACTGAGTCAGTCTGAGCCCATCTGAAACAAGCCAAGCAGTGTGCTGCTGCTATTGTTGCTCTGCCTGAGGTAAGTCAGCACTATTTTCATCAGAGTCCAGACAGACAGTCCAGCGGTTCATTTAGTACTAGTGTATAATGTTAATTTGTTTATGTGCAGGGAACATTCTACAAGAGAACACAGAGGGAGGATGTTACAGTGTAGAGTACATATCTCAGGGAGGATGTTACAGTATAGAATATATATCTCAGGGAGGATGTTACAGTACAGAATATATATCTCAGGGAGGATGTTACAGTATAGAATATATATATCAGGGAGGATGTTACAGTGTAGAATATACAGTATATCTCAGGGAGGATGTTACAGTATAGAATATATATCTCTGGGAGGATGTTACAGTATAGAATATACAGTATATCTCAGGGAGGATGTTACAGTATAGAATATATATCTATGGGAGGATGTTACAGTATATCTAAGGGAGAATGTTACAGTATAGAATATATATATATATATCTCAGGGAGGATGTTGTAATGTAGATTATATATCTCAGGGAGGATGTTACAGTATAGAATATATATCTCAGGGAGGATGTTACAGAGTGTAGAGGACATATCTCAGTCCACGTGTAACTGGTAGAAAGGGAGGGTGCCGCAGGAAATCAGAGTCATATGATAGTGCAGCACTGACTGGCAAATCAGCAGGAAAACAGCAGAAACGTTACTGACACTGTCAGTGGAGACAATGGACTCCACAGTCCTGGTTCCTGCTTGCTTCTGAAAATATAAGAAGGCTGTTCCGACTGTAGAATCAGGAAATGGAATAGGCAAGTTAATAGAATCTGTATGGTTCCACGGAACAATGTTCAACTTATTTAGTTAATGGATCCAAGACCAACATATTTATAATCATATTGCTCAGATTTATTACATTGTTTATCATTTTGTTTATCTCTCTCCATGAGTTCATGACATGCTGTGTTATGGTCCAGATTCAAAACTAAGGACAATAAAGTGCACATTATACTGCGTCAGAATATTCCTGTTTTATGTTGGTTTGTGACCAACTGACACTGTGTGGGCACTCAGTTGGCCCTCGGGCACATAAATCAGTTATTTCCCCTTCAATTACGTGATTTTGGTTTTGCATGAATTATAATTTACATTTCACAGTTATTATTCTCTCATGGGGAGAATGTGTGTGATGTTTTTTCTAAGGCTGTTGTTGGCATCCCTGTATTTGTGTAACACTTCGACTTCTCTCCTCTCTTACTGTAGACTAAATAGTTGTTTGTCCAGGTCCCCGGACCATCTTGGGTTGAAGTGATCTTCACCATGTATTCTCCTCAGAGTTTACATCGCTGGGGCATCACTCATACCGAGAGCATGGAGCGACTTGCATACAGTCAAGGTAAACAAGATCAGATAGCTTACAATTTCTTCTCAATCATATTGTGGTACAATTGGCCACAACACTATTTTTTAAACTGAGTATTACAGACACAGACATGGAAAAACTGGAATCCTACTGAAATGCTCCATTGAATTATGAAAACTATCAATTTCAGATCATTTATTAACTTTGGAGGGACATGCATCAAGTTTATCTAGTGACCATTTTTCATTCATTACTAAGTAAGATTATTATTTTCTGTGAACTTTTAATGACAAGAAATATTAACGTCTGATCAACACTTCTATTTTCTCTAAACACTGTATAGAGCTAGGCAAGTATACTAATTGTTTTATTAATATTTAATTACTTAAATCATATTTTATTTTACTCCATTTAAATAATTGATACCATATCATTATATTATACAGTACTCCAAATTGTATGCAGAAATAACTTGATTTCTTCCAGCCCGCGGTAGAGGGTAGCAGAATCCCAAGTATCTCACGCCATTACGTAGTGCATTGTGTGCGTTTTTGACGCCTCCCATACGGACCTGAGGGATTCGGCTTCATAGGATCTTTACACTCTGCGGCGAATAAGGGATAGTCATTTGTCATTGATGACTGTGAAAGCGGCGTTCACACTTAGAATGTAGACGAAATGTGATAGGCATTATAGTGTTGGGATTGGATGGTTTAGCAATGCTATCCCAGACATTTCTGCAACAATGGTCGCCAGGTGAATTGTCCGTATGATATTTCGACGATGGCGACACCTGCAGAGCACGACCTTGCATTAGCTGAAGCAGAGAGCAACAAAGAGAAGTCTCAAGTATTCGGAATCCTTAGGTTTCAGGAAGAAAAATCGACCGGTGAAAAAGCTAGCACCACCACGTCCACGACCATGAGAGCCGGGGACGGGAGATGGCAGGCACCCATATTTGCACTAGCCAGGAAAGCATCAGAGACCTTTTCAGGAAGCAGCAGTCATGTTTTGGCGAAGGTAGCGGAACCCACATCTTTTGTAAACGAATGGAGTGCCCAAGGTAATTTGGATTTATGTGCTCATCTTGTTTTGTTGTTTGATTTTGCATAGATCAACACAGCTGTCATGTCATCCCGTTCCTGCTCCAGACATGTTGCTACAGTATCAAATGCATATGTGTCGGTCATTGTTGATTGTGCGACATGCATCTATTTTTCTGCGTGAGTTTACGCATCGGCGGAAGAATCTGTTTGGAATTATTCTCTTATCAATTCAACTCATTCACTGTCAAATGGTGATAACCTTATGTTGTGTGATTAACCAATAGCTAGTTAGAACCACACCCCGAGCTCATATCGTGATCCAGATGCGATGCTTGCTGCAGTTACTTTGGGTGATTCAGACCAGTTGCATCCCTTGTGGAGTGGGAATAGGCCTGTAACGCACATTAATAGATCTCTCACCTACTGACGACTCTGATCTGAAGCAGAATAGCAACAAGATAGGTGGCATCATTTGTCCCATGTGTCAGTTGCATATTTACAGCTAAAGGCCAGTGCAAAACTGTTTCTGATCAATGTTTTCTTCTGGTTCGATCAGAAATAGTAATGAAACACACATCACAAATTTAGTTGATCAGAAAAGGTTATTTATTAGCCAGGATGAAACCCAATAACATGCCTACATACGGTGTCATGTCTGTACAACACATATTGCAGAGAACTATGACATGGAAATGTGAGATGATGAATTGATGACTGTTTATTGACATAATGTAGATAGGCATTACAGATGTCAACGTGCTGTATGTTTGTGTGCACCACTATGCAAAACATAATGGCATGACTCTTTTGTTGACATACTATAGGTAGTGTTTGAATTGACCACTCCCAAATGTGGGTCTGTTTCCTTCCCCCGTCCAGCTCTGCGGGACCCTATGGCGATGGAGAGAGCCAACCTGCTGAACATGGCCAAGCTCAGCATCAAAGGCCTGATCGAGTCGGCCCTCAGTTTTGGACGCACCCTGGACTCCGACTACCCTCCACTCCAGCAGTTCTTCGTTGTCATGGAGCACTGCCTCAAACATGGTCTCAGAGGTATTCACTTATCATCGTTACCATGGTGCAGAACTAGTTGAATCCCATTCATAATGTTGACGCGATCAGCTCATGGACACATTTTTATGACATAATGATTTGTTATGTTCATTAATCAACACATACTGTATCATCCTCAAGGCCCGCTGTTGGCAGGACGTGCCGGAATATATAAATGTGCTGTAATCTCCCCTTTCCCATTATTTTCTTGATTGTTAAAAGATGCAACAACATACTTTCTCGACTGTGTTGTGTAACATTACCCATGAGATAAGGCTCAATGTTTATTCTTGCACCCACAGTGAAGAAGTCATTTCTTGGATACAACAAGTCTCTGTGGGGTCCTCTGGAGATGGTGGAGAAGTTGTGTCCCGAGGCAGGAGAGATCGCAGCCAGCGTCAGGGACCTACCAGGACTAAAGTATGGTACCAGAAGAGAGAGATGACTGTAGCTGACATTTCTATGTAGAAAAATGGAGAGATTAACTTCTTAATTAGGGCTTGATTCAATCCGTATCGCCGAAGCTCAACGATGTAGCACGCCTGAAGTTTTAAGGTAATTACGGATTAAGTCGACATGCAGCATTTACCTTGAATGCAGTCTCCACTAATGAGGGAGCATTGGCTTTAAATGTCAATCACGCTGTAAAGCTGCTCTTCAGCGATAAGGGTTGAATCGAGCCTTTATTTTCGTGGCATTTAGTTAGAAATAGTTAAGAACAAGACAAACAGGCCAATGCATTTGGGCATGGTGTCAGCCTTCATCTTTACGCCCTGAAACAGGCTGACACCATGCCCAAACATGTTGGCTTTCGTTTGTCATGTTTTTCAGTTAACTAAGGGGTTGACACATTTGAGCTCACCAGAAGAACAGTGTCTTTTCTTCTCAGAAATGTAGATTTTCTGAACTTTGTGCTTTGTGTTCACGTTGGTTTTGTTTACATTTGTAGGCCCTAATGACCACTACGGTTCACTGCAACAGAACGTATACTACTAGTTTAAAAGCACTAGGCCTAATTGGGTCACTGTGTGCACTGATATGCTAAAGAGAAACTTGAGCCAGAAAAAGGAAGTGCCTCAATGTATTTTTGTACTTTCGCTTCGTGTTTTTCATTAAGACTGAAACTCTGGTGAAGCATAATTTCAGCCCAGATTATAAAGGGAACCCCATATAGAAAGGTTAAGACATACAGTGCGTTCAGAAAGTATTCAGACCCCTTGACTTTTTCCACATTGTGTTACGTTACAGCCAGTTTCTAAAATTGATTAAATGTGATTTTTTTTTCCCCCCCTCATCAGTCTACACACAGCAATGACAAAGCAAAAACAGGTTTTTAATTTTTTTTGCTAATTAAAAAGCAACAATAATAATGCAATATGACATTTACACAAGTATTCAGGCCCTTTACTCAGTACTTCGTTGAAGCACCTTTGGCTGCGATTATTCTTGGGTATGACGCTACAAACTTGGCACACCTGTATTTGAGGAGTTTCTTCCATTCTTCTCTGCAGATTCTCTCAAGCTCTGTCAGGTTGGATGTGCAGGTCACTGCACAGCTATTTTCAGGTCTCTCCAGGGATGTTCGATCGGGTTCAAGTCCAGGCTCTGGTTGGGCCACTCCAGATCTCTGGCCACTTGACCATAAAGGCCTGATTGGTGGAGTGCTGCAAAGATGGTTGCCCACCATTTCCACAGAGGAACTCTGGAGCTCTGACAGTGACCATCCGGTTCTTGGTCACCTCCCTGACCACGGCCCTTCGCCCCGATTGCTCAGTTTGGCCGTGTGGCCAGCTCTAGGAAGAGCTGGAATGATGGAGGCCACTGTGTTTAATGCTGCAGACATTTTTTGGTACCCTTCCCTGTATCAATCCTGTCTCGGAGCTCTGCGGACAATTCCTTCGACCTCATGACTTGGTTTTTGCTCTGACATGCACTGTCAACTATGGGACCTTTTATATAGACAGGTGTGTGTCTTTCCAAATCATGTGAAATTAGGGCTGCGGTGACCGTATTTACCACCATTACCACAAGTTCTGAAGTTAGTCAAATTCTATGTGATCGTTTAGTCACGGTAATTAGACTTCTCCAAGCTCTGATGCTGCTGATGGTCATTAGTAGCCTACCAAACTTACTAACTGCCTGGTACTCAGCACTCTATTGTCCCTCTAATCACTCTGACATCAATGCAAATGTAATCTAAAATCTAATCAAACACTTCATGAGAGCCCATAAGCTCGTGTTGCGCAACAATTCTATAGGCTATGCAATTGTGTGAGAACCGAGTGATGGCCTCTATTAAAAAGAGGAGGATCCCATCAGTTTTCTATAGGCTAGGCCTACTATATTTATTTCTCAACTTTCCTAATATTAAGCAAATATTAATCACATTGCTTCTCTTTACAACAGGAGTATAGACTACCTAGCTGGCATGAAAATGAACCACAGGAAAAGCATCCTCCATTTGCTATTTAAGTGCAGAGATTACATGTATTTTTCCCCCCTGCCCCTGCTTCGAGACAGGTGCATGATAATGGTCCATTCTAAATCAAAACTAATTTCACACATATATTATTTAGTATATGTAAAGACAAGATTAAATCAAGAAATAGTGTGATCGGTGACAATATTAGCCTATCACTTGTGAATGATGCCCAGCTTAAGGCAAAAGTGCATTTTTTCCCCCTTCTACTTTTTCAAATCATAGTCGCACACCTCATGTAGCATAGCCCATAGGCCAATATGTTTTGATAAGGGTTGTAATCACAACTAAAGTGGCCAAATAACTTCTTTAAAATGAAGCACATTAATCTGCTTTACAACAGGTGTAGAGTCTAACTGGTATGCAGCGTGTGAGTTTCAAGGTCTGGGAAGATAACTTTCACCTTAAAAATGCACATTAATAATAAAAGCATTACATGCATAATCACATTTGTGTTCATTTTGATAATGGTGTTTTCCCGTTAATAGAACAACATCTGCTCTTATAGCCTACTGCCGTGTGCACATCGCTGCGCTTATAATGTGAAGAAATAGACTGATAGTTTATCAACATTTTAAGCTAAACGTTCTGATCTGTTGCGTCAGCCTCATTGCATAAAACACGTTTTTTTTTTTATTGCTAGTGGTTGTGTTAATTTGGGATCTCTCTCATCCCACAACTGTCACAGACTATGTTTGGAATATTTATTTCTCGCACAGAATAGAATAGGTCGACTTTTGTACTATGGGGGATAGTAGATTGACAAAGGCTAGTGCTTTTGCTGCTCGTTAGGCCTAAAACTAGATGTGGACAGTTCTTGCAATATCTTCAATATGCACCTCAGATTTGGATAAGGACTCACGCGGTTGCGTCCCGGATGTGTCTGTCTTCACTTGAAAGACATTATCAAGTGCTTGTCAAATTGTGAATGAGAGACTGATGAAGTGTGTACAGCCTGCGCAAAAAAAACAAAGCAGAGCTCATGCCTTTTCAAGTGACTTTTTTCAAATCATCATTAGTCACATCATGCAGCCTTACAATGTATTACAAATCAAAACATATAGCCCCATGTTTGTAGAACAACTAAAGTTATATTAATAACTCTAAATTTAAGCATATAGGAGTACCTATTTCTTTGTTAACGGCTCAACAAAGAATTGCGCACTCCCTCAAATAGTTTGTAGAAAACATATTTGTTCCATTTTATTCTTCATACTATAAAATAATGCCACAGAATTCTAAGCAAATCTTGTCTGCTAAATGAACTAGTGTAGCCCACAGCCATATGGCATAGCCAGATCAGGACCTAACATAAGGACAACTCAGAGTATGCTATTCTGTTCTTCTGAAATAGACTACATTTTCTTCATTTCATGCTTCTTTAGACCTGTCTAAAATAAATAATGGATTTCTTGTGGTGGTGTAGACTATATTACATGGATTTATTAGACTTTTTAAAAATGTAGATGTTCCAAAGGTCAGCATCAGTGGCTTGTAGGCTGTTTGTGGAAGCCAGGAGATGCTAAATGTGTTTATGCTAATTAACAGTCAATTACCGTGAGACTGACAGTTATTTGCTTGACAATCTCCAGCTGACTAAGTGTTTTAATCACCACAGCCCTATGTCCAATCAATTGAATATATAACACAGGTGGGCTCCAATCAAGTTGTAGAAACAGCTTAAGGATGATCAATGGAAACAGAATGCACCTGAGCTCAATTTCGAATCTCATAGCGAAGGGTCAGAAGACTTACTTTTTTTGCTAAAATTTCAACAACAAAAAAATTATAAAAAAAAAAAATCTTTGTCATTTAAAAAAAATATATATTTCACCTTTATTTAACCAGGTAGGCCAGTTGAGAACACCTTTATTTAACCAGGTAGGCAAGTTGAGAACAAGTTCTCATTTACAACTGCGACCTGGCCAAGATAAAGCATAGCAGTGTGAACAGACAACAACACAGAGTTACACATGGAGTAAACAACATTATTCGATGAGGGGGAAAAATTATTCAATAATCCATTTTAGAATAAGGCTGTAACTTAACAAAATGAGAAAAGGGGAAGGGGTCTGAATACTTTGCACTGTATGTTCTATAACCTAGGAAAGCAAGCATACACATTTTCCTCCGTGTGCTATAAAGATGATGACTCAGCCGGGCTGTTAAACATGAAAACAACTTGCATGTCGATCATAAATCATGCACGCCACATCTAATGTCAACACATACAGTACACAGTGTTTGGCTATAGTTTTTGTTCTGTTATTGTAGGACTCCGCTGGGCAGAGCTCGGGCCTGGCTGCGTCTAGCCCTGATGCAGAAGAGGCTGGCTGATTACCTCCGCCTTCTGATCACCAGAAAGGACCTGCTAAGGTACTGGAAGGACACCCAGTCTCAACTCACTCACACACTGGTTTTTCTCACACACATCTTCATCTCCATTCAAGTCCTTGGGCCGGCAGACAGAGAGCCTCCTCAGTAGTGGTTCACCATCTGCTTCTCAGCAGACGAGACGCTAATACCTTCAGATGGGTGGAAGTGGTGTCAGTTATTTTCTATAAGAAAACTGTTAGAATAAGCAGTGATGGTATATACAGTGCCTATCATGAGTATTCACACCCCCCTTGAAGCTTCACATTTTATTGTTACAAAAGTGAAACTTCATTTTTAAAATATGGTCAATGATCTACACAAAACACTGTCAAAGTGGAAAAAATATCCACAGCAACATTATTAACTTGACCGTGCTTGCTTAAACAAAGGGGGTGAACTTATTTTAGTTATTAATTTGTAAACATTGTATGTGATGATGATTTGATGTGAAATATGGCGTTTTGCACCCACAGTGATTTCTATGAGAATTCTGCTGTGATGGTAGAGGAGGAGGGTGCTGTCATCGTTGGCCTGCTGGTGGGACTCAATGTGATCGATGCCAACCTTTGTGTCAAGGGAGAAGACTTGGATACACAGGTGAGTCACCCCCCCCCACACACACACACACACACACACACTTCAGTCATTGTTCTAAAATTCCCCATGACAGCCTTTAAAATAGGCTAGTGAGAGGACACCTCAATGTTATTCAGGGTCCTACCCGCGGACGCAGGATCTGCGTTCCTTTCACCTCATGGAGAGCACTCGTCGCATCCCAACAATCTAATCAAACTAGTATCTATAACTGACAACGCCCAAACAAATTAGTATAATCTAAACTGTTCAGCTGTGCTTCTAGTCTATTCAGATTGTAGCAGCAGATGTTTACACTCCAGTTGTCTCAGACCAATTTGAGACGGAATATAGTGGTCAAAGTCTATGCAGAAATGTTCAACATACTGGCTGTGTGACATTTTACATTTCTTAGGTTGGGGTCATTGACTTCTCCATGTACTTGAAAAATGACATTGATGACTACAGAAGTGAAGAAAGGTAAAGTAGATACTCTTATTACTTTAACGAGGTGGAATATATCCATAAAAATATATCTACTACTACACATTGTCTTGGATACGCTGAGAAAGATAAAAGTACAGTTGAAGTTGGAAGTTTACATACACTTAGGTTGGAGTCATTAAAACTTGTTTTTCAACCATTTCACAAATTTCTGTTAACAAACTATAGTTTTGGCAAGTCGGTTAGGACATCTACTTTGTGCATGACACAAGTAATTTTTCCAACAATTGTTTACAGACAGATTATTTCACATAATTCACAATTCCAGTGGGTTAGAAGTTTACATACACTAAGTTGACTGTGCCTTTAAACAGCTTGAAAAATGATGTCATGGCTTTAGAAGCTTCTGATCGGCTAATTGACAAAATTTGAGTCAATTGGAGGTGTATCTGTGGATGTATTTCAAGGCCTACCTTCAAACCCAGTGCCACTGCTTGACATCATGGGAAAATCAAAAGAAATCAGCCAAGACGTCAGAAAACAAATTGTGGACTTCAACAAGTCTGGTTCATCCTTGGGAGCAATTTCCAAACGCCTGAAGGTACCACGTTCATCTGTACAAACAATGGTACGCAAGTATAAACACCATGGGACCACGCAGCTGTCATACCGCTCAGGTAGGAGATGTGTTCTGTCTCCTATAGATTAATGTATTTTGGTGCGAAAAGTGAAAATCAATCCCAGAACAACAGCAAAGGACCTTGTGAAGATGCTGGAGGAAACTGGTAAAAAAAAGTATCTATATCCACAGTAAAACGAGTCCTATATCGACATAACCTGAAGGCCGCTCAGCAAGGAAGGAGCCACTGCTCCAAAACCGCCAAAAAAAAGCCAGACTACGGTTTGCAACTGCACATGGGCACAAAGATTGTACTTTTTGGAGAAGTGTCCTCTGGTCTGATGAAACAAAAATGGAACAGTTTGGCCATAATGACCATCGTTACCTTTGGAGGAAAAAGAGGAGGCTTGCAAGCCGAAGAATACCATCCCAACCGGGAAGCACGGGGGTGGCAGCATCATGTTGTGGGGGTGCTTTGCTGCAGGAGGGACTGATGCACTTCACAAAATAGATGGCGTCATGAGGGAGGAAAATTATGTGGATATATTGAAACAACATTTCAAGACATCAGTCAGTAAGTTAAAGCTTGGTCACAAATGGGTCGTCCAAATGGACAATGACCCCAAGCATTCTTCCAAAGTTGTTGCAAAATTGTTAAGGACAACAAAATCAAGGTATGGGAGTGGCCATCACCTGACCTCAATCACATAGAAAATTTGTGGGCAGAACTGAAAAAGCGTTTGCGAGCAAAGAGGCCTTACAAACCTGACTCAGTTACACCAGCTCTGTCAGGAGGAATGGGCCAAAATTCACCCAACTTATTGTGGGAAGCTTGTGGAAGGCTACCTGAAATGTTTGATCCAAGTTAAACAATTTTAAAGGCAATGCTACCAAATGATGAAAGAAATAAAAGCTGAAATAAATCGTTCTCTCTACTATTATTCTGACATTTCACATTCTTAAAATAAAGTGGTGATCCTAACTGACCTAAGATAGGGAATTTTTACTACGATTAAGTGTCAGGAATTGTGAAAAACTCAGTTTAAATGTACTTGGCTAAGGTGTGTATCTAAACTTCCGACTTCAACTGTATATCAAAATGCTTAACAGTTTCAAACATAAATGTTCTCTCTTCTGATTTATCTTCCATGATTTGTTTTCCCAATAGAAATGGTCAAATAGCAGCCATCCTGGACCAGAAGAACTACGTTGAAGAATTAAACAGGCAGCTTAAGTAAGTATTTTCATATTTTTTTCTTTACCATACTGTATCATTGTGATTGTTTTTGTTTGTGTGTGTTTGATATTAACGCTCAACTGTGTTTTTTTTTGCTGAGGAAGCTCTTATTTAGACCAAGTTGTTGGCACTGGCTACGCAAATAAAAGTGTCTCTTCTCTTCTATAGTCTTACACTCGTTGCTCAACCTCTAAAGAACTCAAGATCACTAGTTCAACTGCAGGAAATGTCATTCTAAAAGACAATGAAAGTACTTGTGTTTTGTGAGGACCTTTTTTTAAGTCTGTTTTAAACATGCGATGCTTGAAGCAGTGTGCTTCTTCAAACACCTGTTGGGAGAGACTAAATATGAAATGGCACTAAATTAGCACTTGTATCTTTGGCACAGTTCTTCAGTACACGGCTTACAAGGGAGGGTCGATAACTTGGAGAAATCAAACTCTAAACTCATTGAGGAGGTATGGCAAAGTCTCTCATTAGTACAGTACTAACATTCCGAATCATTTACCATTTTATACATCTGATTTGGTATTCATTTGACCTTCTTTTCATTGTAGCTGGCGATTGCAAAAAACAACATAATCAAACTACAAGAGGAGAATCATCAGCTTAGAAATGAGAACACTATTATTCTCATGAAAGCTCAGCAGCAACTTGAGGTTTGCCTTTTACAATGTCCTGTTCTCTCTCCGTGTCAGTCAACTGTAGAACCCTGTTCCTCATTTGTAGTGATTGTGGTATTAGGAATTGTCTGTTGTCTGTGTCATCTGTGTCACTGTCTGTCAGGTGACCCAGGTGGACGTGGACGTGGAGCTGGACACCTACAAGAAGTCGAGGCAGGGCCTGGACGAGATGTACAACGAGGCCAGGAGGCAGCTCAGGGAGGAGTGTCAACTACGCCAAGTCTGTCGTCATCCAGCATTTCCTCTTGATAATTTTTCTATATGGGGCACATTTTCAGTTGAAACCCATTGAAGCCAATGTTTTTTTTCTAGGCAGAGGAAGCAGCTAATGTAGGAAGGGGAGACTCTCACCTTTACAATAGAGGAAACATTGCCAACATAAGCCAATGCAGAATTCTGAAATGGTCATCTTTGGTTGTAATGAGCATTCAGTAGTATGGTCTGTGTGAGAAAGGTCAGTGCTTTACAGTTGAGCAGGATTTGGGGTGACGGACAGCTGTTCTCCTTGTCCCCCGCTGTAGGATGTGGAGAATGAGTTGGTGGTGCAGGTGAGCATGAAGCAGGAAATGGATCTGGCCATGAAACTGTTGGAGAAGGACATCCACGAAAAGCAGGACACACTGATCGGCCTCCGCCACCAGCTGGACGAAGTCAAGGCCATCAACGTGGAAATGTACTCAAAAATGCAGGTGCTGTGGAACTTTTTGTGTGGCGGATTTTGCTGATGCTTTTGTGCATAGAGTAGGCTATGTTGGTTATGTTCCAGTGACTATACTGATCTGATGGCTTTGCTGTGTTGTCGACCAGACTTCCGATGACGGCATGAAACAGAAGAACGACATGATCACTCGTTTGGAGGAGAAGACCAATCAAATCACAGCAACCATGAAACAGCTGGAACAAAGGTAAGGGAGTTGACTTAAAATATCCTCTTAAATGATTTTACAGTAATATTTAAGGCCCGGTTTCCTGGACACAAGAGTAAACCTTTCCCTGGACTAAAAAGTACTTTCAATGGAGATTTATAGTCTGGGACTAGGCTTAATCTGTGTGCAGGAAACTGGCCCAGTGGCATGCAAAGTATTTTCTCTTTTTGCATGTAGGTGTATTGTCATGAATGTATGTTTTACCATTATTACAAATCCATTTTGGAGCATTGACTTGGCTGTAGTCTTGTAGTGTGATGTGACCGTAGCTTTGTCATGTCTCAGTCAACATGGACCATCTTCTCCCTTTCTCTTCCATTCGTTTACCGCCATCTTCTTTGTGATATTTTTATGAGAATACTTTGCTTAACAATTTCTTATTTATTTTGGTCAAATGGAAGTTCCCTGATATTGACTTCCTATTTCTCTTTTCCTTTTCCTTGTCTTTTATTGCTTCCATTTTTTTACCCTCGTGTTTAATTTCATACATATTTCTACATTGATCTTTTACCCTCATACGTATAATTTCATACATATTTCTACATCGATACAACTTCCTGTTTTGTCTACTTGGTCTCAATAGTGATAAAGATTTGCTAAGCCAGACGCGAACGCTCGCCATGTCATTCGTAAAATGTGCCAGCGCAGACACTGAGCACCAATACAAGCTTGTTAAAGACATCTCTTTCTGAGCATTCAAACACAACCACTAACTCTCAGCAAACACTAGGCAGGGGATTTGTTCATATGCAGTATCGTAAAGTAATGGGTTGACTGTTCTTAAAAAGTTTGTTGGTTTTTTTAATCAGTCTAATGTTAAGACGAGCTTCTTTCACTAAAGGAAGTTTTGTAGTGCATCCTGTTATTGTGGCACTGTAATAACTAATACACTCAAACATGTCTGTAAGAGCAAATACTCTACTCATTATAGCCAATAAAAAGTATAATAATTGTCTTTTATCACATGAAACAATAAAGTTAGATGTTTTGAAATTGTGGTCGTGGAATGAATCTTTAAAAAGTATTGCCAGCGTTAAATCAGCTCCCTGATTGTGTCCATAGAAATGTTACAAACTGTCCTGCCATTGTCTGGCCATCTTCTCTTCAGAATGGTCTGCCTGTAGATGTCTGGCCATCTTCTCTTCAGAATGGTCTGCCTGTAGATGTCTGGCCATCTTCTCTTCAGAATGGTCTGCCTGTAGATGTTTGGCCATCTTCTCTTCAGAATGGTCTGCCTGTAGATGTTTGGCCATCTTCTCTTCAGAATGGTCTGCCTGTAGATGTCTGACCATCTTCTCTTCAGAATGGTCTGCCTGTAGATGTTTGGCCATCTTCTCTTCAGAATGGTCTGCCTGTAGATGTCTGACCATCTTCTCTTCAGAATGGTCTGCCTGTAGATGTCTGGCCATCTTCTCTTCAGAATGGTCTGCCTGTAGATGTTTGGCCATCTTCTCTTCAGAATGGTCTGCCTGTAGATGTCTGGCCATCTTCTCTTCAGAATGGTCTGCCTGTAGATGTTTGGCCATCTTCTCTTCAGAATGGTCTGCCTGTAGATGTTTGGCCATCTTCTCTTCAGAATGGTCTGCCTGTAGATGTCTGGCCATCTTCTCTTCAGAATGGTCTGCCTGTAGATGTTTGGCCATCTTCTCTTCAGAATGGTCTGCCTGTAGATGTCTGGCCATCTTCTCTTCAGAATGGTCTGCCTGTAGATGTTTGGCCATCTTCTCTTCAGAATGGTCTGCCTGTAGATGTCTGGCCATCTTCTCTTCAGAATGGTCTGCCTGTAGATGTTTGGCCATCTTCTCTTCAGAATGGTCTGCCTGTAGATGTTTGGCCATCTTCTCTTCAGAATGGTCTGCCTGTAGATGTTTGGCCATCTTCTCTTCAGAATGGTCTGCCTGTAGACGTCTGGCCATCTTCTCTTCAGAATGGTCTGCCTGTAGATGTTTGGCCATCTTCTCTTCAGAATGGTCTGCCTGTAGATGTTTGGCCATCTTCTCTTCAGAATGGTCTGCCTGTAGATGTTTGGCCATCTTCTCTTCAGAATGGTCTGCCTGTAGATGTTTGGCCTCCCCCTTTTCTTTTGCCAGCTTGTCCCATTGCATCCCAATCCCCTGCACCCCTTTTTCCTTGTTATTGGAGCCTCAGTTTTACCCAGTTGGTTTGAATTACACCAGATTACAGGAGGTTGATCGGGACCGCTGGACCGCAGAAGATGGAACGCGCAAATTCAAGCAGGACTTTGTCAACAAAGCCGACAGCCTCCAAAAGCAGATAGCCCAGAGAGAGAAGCAGAGGTAAGAACACATCCATACGGTATATTTACAGCAGCTCTTAGCACTTGTTCCTTCTATATAATAAATATATTGTTTTTCTCTGTACCAAAATGAAGATTTGGGGCTCTATTCATTCTGTATCGCAGAAATTCAGCGTTACAGTGTGATGTGAAATTTAAAGACAGTGTCCCCGTGCTAGCGGAGAGTGCCTTCATGGTAAACGCTACAAATGTCGACTCAGTTGGAAATTACTTTTACATGTTTAGCGCCAATCTTCAGCGATACAGACTGAATAGAGTTATCCGGGATGTTGTTCCTGTTGTAGGTTGCAGCTGGAGACAGACCTAAAGATTGAGAAGGAGTGGCAGCAGACCTTACAAAACAACCTGGAGAGGGAGCGAGACATCGTCGCCCAGCTCAGTGCTGAAGCCCAGCAAATAAATGGACTTAAAAAGGTTTGTGAGGGTTTCCTCGTAGGGCTTTTTGTGACCTTGTGGCATTTAAAAAGTATTATGTTCAAGTTCAACATATTTTCCATTTGACGTTGTGTCACAGAGACGGAGTATATTTACACACAGTGGATTGATGTATTTGACGTGTTTTTCTCCAGGAGTTCCACAGGCTGCAGGATGAAAACAGCCAGCTGACTGGAATATGTGACGAACAGGAACAGGCCCTGGAGGAGCTGGGATGCAAACTTAGCGAGTACTTGTCTATTTTAAACTCCTCATTTTATGTGTTTTTATTTAACACGGTCTGTCTTTCAAAAAGGAATGCACCCTCTTACCCACATCAGTTAGAGCAATCTCAACGTACCTTTTCAGAAAGGAGTGGAAAGGAGCAACATGCTTTTATGTTTGTGGAGGAGGGAATATAATCACATCCATGATCCTTTTATATGCCTCTTGGCCTTAGTTAGTGCACATACTGTTGCAAAGTTCCTTTTAGGATAAATTGAGAGACGTGAACTCTGTAAACTGTTGCCTGGCTTTTCTTATTCTTAACACAGATCAAAACTTAAAATCGAGGACATAAAAGAGGCAAATAAAGCTCTTCAGGTAAGTGTCTCTTGAGTTCTACGTTGTTATTCAAGTGAAAGTTCAGTCCAATCAGACCATTTTTTTTGTTTTTATGAAAACAACTGATCTACTAACATGCATGTTAACCTTGGCCCATGCTGTTCCACGAGTCGCCTAGCTTACAATCAAATATTCCAGGGGGGACAGATCTGGCTGAAGGACAAAGACGCCAACATCTGTAAACTGTGTGAGAAGGAGTTCTCCATCTCTCGGAGAAAGGTTAGGTTAAACTCATTAAATTTTTTGTGTGAAATTAATTGGGACAGTGCTTAACCAGCATGCAACACAAAAAGATGTGACATAGTTGCCATTCTAATTGTAAAACTATGCAAACCATAACGCATATCTTTTCCTTGTGGTATACTTCTTGCCTAGGTTAGCTGATTTGTGTTTTCCATGCGTCTCATTTCTCTAGCACCACTGTAGAAACTGTGGGGAGATCTTCTGCAATGCCTGCTCTGACAACGAGCTGCCCCTCCCTGCCTCGCCAAAACCAGTGAGGGTCTGTGATACGTGCCACGCCCTTCTTCTCCAACGCTGTTCCTCAAATGCCACATGAGGTGCCTCCTTTCAGCCCCATCCACAGCTTTTACTTAGCCCCCCCTCTGAGTTTGTGTGACTGTTATCAGGTATCAAGCATTCATGTTCTCCTAGGTGTTGTCCTTTGTGTAACATGAGATTTGAGATGTTATATCTGTGACACTTATATGACACTAAGGCTGCGTTTAGATAGGCAGCACAATTTTGATGTTTTTTAAACTTTTGACCAATCATATCAGATAATTTGCCAATAATTGGGCAGAAGATCAGAATTGGGCTGCCTGTCTCCACAATAGACTAAAACCATGTGGGCAGCTGAGCATATCGTTCTAAATTTGCAGTAAGAATATCAAGAGACGATGCAAAGTATGTTTCTCTACGAACGGAGGAATACAGTGGTTGAGCCTGTTGTGATAAGCCGTGGAGTCATTGGACATAATCATATTTTGGTTTTGTTGAGTCGTGTTATTTCACTTGATTGTGGATGGTCTTACCTGTTGTAATTCACACGTGCCTCTAATAAGCCAAAATACTGAATGAGTACCATTCACAGATTTGTTTCTGCATGAATAGAATGCAGGCACATTTCAGAAGTATGTTTACCAAAAGCACTAATGTTCCCAATGCTGCCTTGGTGATGAAGAAGAAGAAACTACATGAAACAGCACAGTAAATGTATATGTTGTACTTTTGATTACTGACTGAAAAACACAATATTAACTTAAGTAGGCCTCATTCATTATTAACTTAACAATAACTATTATTATCGTAAAAATATACTGTAGCTACCTAACGTAGCAAATGATTACGTTTGCAAACATACCCATCTTGTATTTATTTTTATAAAGTGGAAAAAAATATTTCATTTCAGAGTATTTGTTATTTTTCTGCACATTTTATTTGAATATTTGTCATACAAGTTTAAAATCTTGTATCAAAGTGACAAATAATTTCAGATGTACTGTACATTCATTTGTGTGTACCAAATTATACACTTGCTGTATATTTTGTTTTGTATTCAATCAGCAAAACAGTGTGTTTCAATGTTTAATTTTCCAAAACTGGAATGAATACTTTTCATTAAAAATAAATGGATATGGTACATCTCACATAATCAAAATATATGCTGTGTGCCTTATCAGTTTTCAATATATTCTCTTGTTCACTAGATGCCAGTTACTTTGCAGTGCATCAAAGTTGTCCAGGTCCTGAGGCAGCAATGCATCCCCAAACCATCACACTACCACCACCATGCTTGACCGTTGGTATGAGGTTCTTACTGTGTTTGTTTTTCGCCAGACATAATGGGACCCATTTCATCCAAAAAGTTGACTTAAGTTTGCCAAGAAGCACCTGGATGATCATCATTTTGGGGCGGTAAGGTAGCCTAGTGGTTAGAGCGTTGGACTAGTAACTGGAAGGTTGCAAGTTCAAACCCCTGAGCTGACAAGGTACCAATCTGTCATTCTGCCCCGGAACAGGCAGTTTAACCCACTGTTCCTAGGCCGTCAATGAAAATAAGAATTTGTTCTTAACTGACCTGCCTAGTTAAATTAAAGTACAATTTAAAAAATCAAGACTCTTGGAAGAATGTTCTATGGACATGATTCAAAAGTTTTAACTTTTTGGATGACATGGGGTCATTATGCAAGCATGGTAGTGTGATGCTTTGCTGCCTCGGAGCCTGGATGACTTGCCTTAATAGAAGGAACCATGAATTAAGCTCTGTATCAGATAATTCTACAGGAGAATGTCAGGCCATCTATCTGTGAGCAGAAGCGCAGTTGGGTCATGCAGCAAGACAATGATCCAAAACACAAGCAAGTTTACATGAAAATGGCTAAAAAGCCACAAATTTGAAGTTTTGGAATGGCCTAGTCAAAGTCCAGACCTAATCAGTTGAGATATGGCAGGACTTGAAACGAGCAGTTGATGCTTGAAAACCCACAAATGTCACTGAGTTAAAGCAGTTAAAATCAAATTTGACTTGTCACATGTGCCAAATACAACCTTACAGTAAAGTGCTTACTAGCCCTTAACCAACAATGCAGTTTAAGAAAAATAAGTGTTAAAGTATTTACTAAAATACCATTTAAAAAAAATAAAAATAAAAATGCATGCTAGAGTTGGCCAACATTCCTCCACAACGATGTGAAAGACCGATCAATAACTGCAGGAAGCGTTTGGTTGGAGTCATTGCCGCTAAAGGTGGCACAACCAGTTAGTGAGTGTAAGGGGGCATTCACACGGGGGCATTGGGTGATGCATAACTTTGTTATTTGTAAACTCAGGTTCCCTTTATCTAATATTAGGTTTTGGTTGAAGATCTGATAACATTCAGTATAAAAAAAATATGCAAAAATAGAGAATCTGAGAGGGGGAAATGACTTTCTCATGGTATTGTATGATATGGTCATTATAGTGGACTCTGCTTGTAAATTCAAGGTAGATTTTCCATCAAAATATTACACAATACACACTGCACCATTCTACGACATCAATCACCTGAATAGAGCCTGCCATACACGCATCTTGTCTGATTTGTGAAAACAGCTCTTGCAAATGTGTGGGGAAAATACTTTAAGGCAGGGAGAGGTAGGGAGGGCTACGTGATCTCTAAACATGTACAGTTTTACACTTTGGACTCTTCTCTGACACGACCCCCCCCCCCCCCCCCCCCCCGCCGCCCGCACTCGAACATTGACCAGCAAAAGACCAGCAACACTTCCTTTGACCTCTAGTGAGTAGACTGGACCCTGGTTTTACGAACACAATTTATAGTTTTTTCTGTACAATGCTATACTTTGATGTGATGTATACAGTAGGCTACGTGTAAAAAGTACATGATTTTTTTTGTTGTTGAAATGTAGTGATGTAAAAGTTGTCCAAAATATACATAGTAAAGTACAGATATCCCCCCCCCCAAAAAAAGTAGTACTTTAAAGTATTTTTACTTAAGTACTTTACACCACTGGAAATATGCCTACCTTGAAAATGTAAATATTTCCTCAATTTGGTACTTGAAAAGTCCTTGTAATTATTGTAGCCAATTTACAAGTTCTCCTGCTGCCTTATAATGATGCATGATTTCATTTTTGATCTGTTTTTGTGAGAGATGTGGCCACTTTCGTTTGTTTCCTGCTGCTTCAATTGAAGGGTGTTGTGCTACTTACTTTGTTGCGGTAAAACCACGTGCGGTTTTTATGAGGACAACAACACATTGGCTTCAACAACAAGTTGGTTTCAACTTGTCTTTCCATACAAATCCTTCCATTACTAAAGGAACCCATTTTTGGTCGCTTTCTCGTTTTAAAAACAGCAACGGTGAGAGTGAAATGGTGAGATTAATGCTATGGCTATTCATGGATGTACTATCTGTGCCTGCTTCGACCACAATAGGCTTCAGAAAATCGACATGCATGCATCCAATTTATTTAGTCAGGCACGTCTGTTATGTTTATTCCTTATATAATGACAAACTGGGGCGTAGGTTTAACTACTTTTAATGAACATATACATATACAGCTAGAAAACTCCATGTTTAGCCATGCAAGGCATTCTTTAACCATCCAGCCTAGCCTGCTGGGTAACGTAGTCCTAAATGTTATTAACGCATAACAACACAACGTCCAAAATTATTCTATGTTAGGCCCTATTTCTACAAATATCCCTAGTGAATTGATGTTGATCATCTGTTGTTTTCTGCTTGATTGAAATTGATATTATTATTTGACCCTGCTGGTCATCTATGAACATTTGAACATCTTGGCCATGTTCTTTTATAATCTCCACCAGCACAGCCAGAAGAGGACTGGCCACACCTCATAGCCTGGTTCCTCTCTAGGTTTCTTCCTAGGTTCTGGCCTTTCTAGGGAGAATTCCTAGCCACCGTGCTTCTACACCTGCATTGCTTGCTGTTTGGGGTTTTAGGCTGGGTTTCTGTACAGCACATTGTGACATCGCCTGATGTAAGAAGGGATTTATAAATACATTTGATTGATTGAATGATTGACAACACGGCCTCCTTAGATTTAAGAAAGAAGGCATCAAGGTAATGAGTTCATGTTTTCTATTTATTTAGTCAGGTATGTCCACATTATTCAATAAATGATACAATTGTATAAAACTGAGGTCCTTGAAAATTGTAATTTTAAATGCTTAAAGAATGTATAATCCTAGGCCTATTTTGTTGTATAGGTAGAGTTATGGGCCAATTTCTTCTTCTAAGTACATGTGGAACTGCATAAAAATACGTTTTATTTTGGTTTCAAACCCTTTTGAAATGTTGATCCCAATGTCACACATGGGCCCCATTGTTTATAGAAAGACCCATACATTGCACTGTACACAATTATCTGCACAAAACAGATGAGTTTGAACAAAAAGCTAGGTCATATGAAGTGCTGCTGGACTTCTACGGTGGTCAAACAGTTTAATGTGGGGTGCTTGGACACTACAGGCAAAACAATCAATTGTGTGTCCATAAAACCAGGGTCTAGTCTACTCATCCACTCATCTAGGCATTTAATCCTAGTAAAAATGCCCTGTTTTAGGTCAGTTAGGATCACCACTTTATTTTAAGAATGTGAAATGTCAGAATAATAGTAGAGAGAATTATTTATTTCAACTTTCATTTCTTTCATCACATTCCCAGTGGGTCAGAAGTTAACATACACTCAATTAGTATTTGGTAGCATTGCCTTTAAATTGTTTAACTTGGGTCAAACGTTTCGGGAAGCCTTCTACAAGCTTCCCACAATAAGTTGGGTGAATTCTGGCCCATTCCTCCTGACAGAGCTGGTGTAACTGAGTCAGGTTTCTAGGCCTCCTTGCTCGCACACGCTTTTTCAGTTCTGCCCACACATTTTCTATGGGATTGAGGTCAGGGCTTTGTGATGGCCACTCAAATACCTTGACTTTGCTGTCCTTAAGCCATTTTGCAACAACTTTGGAAGAATGCTTGGGGTCATTGTCCATTTGGAAGACCCATTTGCTACCAAGCTTTAACTTCCTGACTGATGTCTTGAGATGTTGTTTCAATATATCCACAAATTTTCCCTCCTTGTGATGCCATCTATTTTGTGAAGTGCCCCAGTCCATCCTCCAGCAAAGCACCCCCACAACATGATGCTGCCACCCCCGTGCGTCATGGTTGGGATGGCGTTCTTCGGCTTGCAAGCTTCCCCCTTTTTCCTCCAAACATAACAATGGTCATCAGACCAGAGGACATTTTTCCAAAAGGTACGATCTTTGTCCTCGTGTGCAGTTGCAAACCGTAGTCTGGCTTTTTTATGGCGGTTTTGGAGCAGTGGCTTCTTCCTTGCTGAGACGCCTTTCAGGTTATGTTGATATAGGAGTCGTTTTACTGTGGATATAGATACTTTTGTACCTGTTTCCTCCAGAATCTTCACAAGGTCCTTTGCTGTTGTTCTGGGATTGATCTGCACTTTTCGCACCAAAGTACGTTAATCTATAGGAAACAGAACATGTCTCCTTCCTGAGTTGTATGACAGCTGCGTGGTCCCATGGTGTTTAAACTTGCGTACTATTGTTTGTACAGATGAACGTGGTACCTTCAGGCCATGATGTCACGCAAAGAGGCACTGAATTCGAAGGTCGGCCTTGAAATACATCCACAGGTACACCGCCAATTGACTCAAATGATGTCAATTAGCCGATCAGAAGCTTCTAAAGCCATGACATCATTTTCTGTAATTTTCCAAACTGTTTAAAAGCACAGTCAACTTAGTGTATGTAAACTTCTGACCCACTGGAATTGTGATACAGTGAATTATAAGTGAAACAATCTGTCTGTAAACAATTGTTGGAAAAATGACTTGTGTCATGCACAAAGTAGATGTCCTGACCGACTTGCCAAAACTATAGTTTGTTAACAAGAAATGTGTGGAGTGGTTGAAAAACGAGTTTTAATGACTCCAACCTAAGTGTATGTAAACTTCCGACTTCAACTGTATGTGGTTTGTTTGTAGAATAAGTGATGTTCCTCAGAGTGTAAACTGTGAATTTGGAAACTAGAAGTGCTCCTGAGTAGAATCGACGTACAGATAATTTTGTATGGTGGAATATGTATGTCCAATATGAACATATTGGATTTAACTTGATGGTCCGACCCTACTGTCGGGGATGGTGCTTCCGATGGTCCTGGCATGGTTTCGAGGCCTGTTCAGAAATCTTGTGTTCGTGAATGTGCGGTGTCAAAGCACACTTTGATAATGAATAACGTTGACTTCATAGCTTTTATTGGTAAGGTTATCAATACGACTTGGGTTGTGGAAAGCAGAAATGCCAGGTTGAAGGTTATTGTGGAGATGGCAAAAGAGATATTGGAGTAAAATATAATTTTATTTTTTATTTAACAAGGCAAGTCAGTTAAGAACAAATTATTATTTACAATGATGGCCTACAGATGTTACTGTTGAAATGATTGTTGACATGCTGAACAATCTGAAGGGTGGAGTGTATATCAAGTTGAATGGGGTTGGGAAAGGGGGTTTGGGGGGAGGGTGTGTTAGAAGTTAGGGATTTATTTGGTTTCGAATTTTATTTTCATGGTAGTACAGAATTGGGGAGATCATGATTGATCGTACATTCCAGCACGGTAGGTGGCGGCATGCACTTCAAATATGTTTTGCGGACCGCCATGATACCATAGAAGCAGGAGCAGCAGCGTTGTGTCCGACCGTAACTAGCGAATCTTGCTGCAAAAACAAAAATTTCTCAATCTCATCCCTTTCTTCCCTAACATGTATAAACTACAGCTGCTTAATCTGTTTCTCAACGAAAAATTAATCGCAGTTCCTTTGGAGATATCCGTGGCAGTTAAAAAAACGATAGCAGAGCACCAGGAAGAAATCTGCCGTTTGAGACGGGCGAATGAACGTTTACGAAGAATCCTGGATTTGGTTTTCAAACCAGAGATAAAGTTGCATAGATTAGCAGGTTTGTGACTATATCTCTCTATTTGACTGTCAGTTGACATTTAGCACAATTTTAGAGGCTTTGCGTACCACAAATTAGCCATACACTGACAGTGGGAGAATCTAAAATGTTTTGCTCAATTTCTCGCGTTTCTCCTCCGGTTGCCAGGTGTAGCTACATTTTCGAGACAAATGACGACCCAAAACCTGCCCAAAAGGCCTGAACCTGGGCAAATTTGATTTCACACCCTAATTAAACTCGCCAACGAATGTTCCATCAATGTATGTCGTTCTAACTCGTATGACTGCTATGAGTATGGTATATGGCCAGTATACCATGGCTAAGAGCTGTTATTTCATGACGCAACAAGGAGTGCTCGGATACAGCCATTGGCCATACACTAAAAATTCCAAAGGTCCCTTATTGCTATAATAAACTGGTTATCAAAGTAATTAGAATCGTAAAAAGTTTTTCTTGTCATACCTGTGGTATATGGTCTGATTTACTTTGGCTTTCAGCCAAGCAGCATTCAGGCTGAACCAGGTTTATAATTGTAAATAAATCCCCTTTGCGCATGTGCATAACTATAGATACATTTGACAGGAGAGTTTGGGCGATGAAAGTTGGACAGAGGATCCCAGTCTCTGAGCAATAAACACTTGGATGAACATAAACTAATGTTAGGCTATTTTCCTGCAATTGTGCTCTTATTATGTGCCAGATGTTGAGACTAAAAACCATTATAAATGGAATCCTATAGCCCCTGATAGGCCTACATCTAATTTTAGATGATCTACAGTAGCCTAGACATGATGTAGGCCTGATGTAAATTGAATGAACTAGCAGCTTGCTTAGTTCAAATTAAGACACATTTATTCCACGTGAATAGCGAGGGGATTTCGAGGTAAGATGTACTTGTGTTTCCCAATAGCCTGCTGGAATAGGCTACTGAGGATGGGGTCATAATTTCAATTTCTGAATTAAATATTAATAATATGTTGCTACCATGCTGTGTTATGTGTTGCTGCCTTGCAATGTTGTTGTCTTTAGGTCTCTCTTTATGGAGTGTTGTCTCTCTTGTCATGATGTGTGTTTTTGTCCTGTATTTATATCGAATTAAAAAAAAATTAAAAAATTATCCCACCCCGCAGGAGGCCATTTGCCTTTTGGTAGGCCGTCATTGTAAATAAGAATTTGTTCTTATCTGACTTGCCTGGTTAAGTAAATATGAAGTGAATATAATTGTATTTATTTTTCTCCCTGTAGCCTAATCTGACTACAGTTACCATCAATCTAATGCGTTCTAGCAACTGATCGGCAGTTGCGATAGAACATTGATAACTTCCAATTTAATTAATTAAACGTCCATTCAAATTTGCATAGTAACATAAGGCTACAACAACAAACTGAAGTTATAGGCTACTTATTGAATTGGTTTGTCAGCTCCATGTATGCTACACAAGTGGCACAAATGTATTTGCAATGAAGCCATTGATATCATCATTTCAACATATTTATTGTATCAAATGGTAGCCTACAATGGCATATTGATGAGTTTACTTGATGGCCAACAAAGGCAAATGTATCATTTTCCACAGTTTTAATGTCAGTTTCATTGAGGACTTAACAAAGAAAAAGAACCACACAAGGGAGTCTCGACTTCCATTTCAGATTTCCACTCGTGCAGCCCCCAAGAACTAAGCATGGCATAAAACATTTAGCTCTTTAATTACTTGTTCCTTTTTATTCCTTATTATTTGTATTTTAAAACGGCATTGTTGGTTAGGGCCTTGTAAGCAAGCATTTTATTAGGCGCATGTGACTAATAAAATTTGATTTATACCCTTTTCTAGTAATGTTAACATTCAACTGCAGTTTAAACCACCTCCAAGCGAATGTACATAATGCGCTCTAGTGCACCCAGTCGTTTTCCAGTGCTTTGTCTGCACTATTTCTTGCCGTGCATCAGTTCTAGCGTATTAATATGTTTTACGGAAAAATGGTTGAAAATAGATGTGCATTCTAGACATGCATTCTCCTCATGCTCACGTGACTCAGCCAATAGCTGTAGTTCTCTCTCAACAGACACACACCCCTCCGGCCCTCCCCATCACTCACTCACACCTGACAGTAAACTGCAGGTCACAGTGAAATATACATTTTAAAAAACACCATGGCAGCTGCGGTGCAACTTAGCCCAAAAACCAGCAACCCGCGACCAATACATTTTCACCCATTTTCACCCCTTTTTAAAGTACCAATTAGCGGGGAAACCAAGAATATGGCAACACTTATCTGCTGTGGTTCTCTCCTCTTTTTGAAAAAGGTAACTACATCATCTAAAATTGTGGCTCTTGTTTTAGCTCTTTAAAAGTATTTTTGTGGTAATTGAAAAAGTGTTCTGATTTTAGATTTGAAAATCAAGATTCCATGCGCTCTTAGTTGGTCTAAATTCAGAAAGTGGCCTACTTTGTCTGTCCATATAATTATTCCATTGCTGACGAAGTCTGTCATAATCTCGTGATCCAAGCCCATGCTTGCTATTATTATTTATTCTCAACCAGGCATGTTTACTAAACAACAGATCATTAGAACATAAAATTACAAATGTAATTACCTTCATCTAAATATGTGTTTGGATAAATGCGGTTAGAATTAAACTACCTTCATCTAAATCGGTGTCTGGAATAAAATCAGGCAGAAGTAGCCAGCCATGCTGTTTTGTTCAGTGGCGACTCATCATTCAGGGCAGGTGGGGCAGAACCACACCAGTTTTGAGTCCCACCTGTTTAGCTAAAAATATATATACACACACACACTGCCTTTGGAAAGTTTTCAGAACCCTTGAATTTTTCTATATTTTGTTACATTAGACTTTTTCTAAAATTGATTAAATAAATGTTTTTCCTCAGCAATCTACACACAATACCCAATAATGACAAAGATAAAATGAGTGTTTAGAGATGTTTGCAAATGTATTCAAATAAAAAAACTTAAATACCTTATTTACAAACTATTTAGACCCTTTGCTATGAGACTTTGAAATTGAGCTCCGGTGCATCCTGTTTCCATTGATCATCCTTGAGATATTTCTACAACTTGATTGGAGACCACCTGTAGTAAATTCAATTGATTGGACATGATTTGGAAAGGCACACACCTCCCTTTTATAAGGTCCCACAGTTGACAGTGCATTCCAGAGGAAAAACCAAGCCATGAGGTCGAAGGACTTGCTCGTCGATCTCAGAGACAGGATTGTGTCGAGGCACAAATCTCGAGAAGGGTACAAAAAATGTCTGCAGCATTGACAGTCCCGAAGAACACGGTGGCCTCCATTATTCTTAAATGGAATACGTTTGGAACCACCAAGACTCTTCCTAGTTGTGTCAAAAGTTACATAGAATAGAATGTTGGGAGTCATGATGTCACAATGGGCCTTTTAGAATGCTGAGGAAATCCCATGAAAGTGGATGGAGGACAAAAAGCTTAATAGTTTGAAAAGTATTAAAGATATCAAAAAGTTGTATACAAGCAGCTCAATCCAGACCAGTCTGCATGACCACTCTGCAAGTTTGAACAGCGTTTCTATCTTAAACGGAGTAAGAGGAGTAGCGTCCCAACGAATAATACGTCTGAAGTATGTCTAAGATTTAAAGTGGGGACTCTTGCTTCACAAGCCCCATTAATAAATCAAGGTGACAAGAAGAAAAGTGGAAACAAATGGGCTTGTATGAAATAAGACTATTTGTCCACTAGCAAAGCTTTGTCTATCAGGCAAATTACATTTACAGAAGAGGAATCCCAAAATATAAGGGAGATTCTCAATTGGGTTGCTTGACTCCTCGCGTCTCCTCCATCCTCTCCTTGCCTCTTTTTCAAAAAGGTAAAAGGAAGTCAAGGAGAGGTGGAAACAAATGTTCTTGTATGAAATTACTCTCCTTCTCCACTCGCTGGTCATCGGGCACATGACGTTTACAGAGGATTCCCAAACTGTACAGTACCAGTCAAAAGTTTGCCACACCTACTCATTCCAGGGTTTATTTTCTATGTTGTAGAATAATAGTTTAGATATCAAAACTATGAATGAACTATGGAATCCTGTAGTAACCAAAAAAAAGTGTTAGACAAATCAAAATATATTTTATATTTGAGGTTCTTCAAAGTAGCCACCCTTTTCCTAGATGACAGCGTTGCATACTCTTGGCATTCTCTCAACCAGCTTCACCTGGAATGACACACTCACGTTCTGTCTTACACAGATCTTATTACTGTTAACATCTGTTCTTGTAGTCATGTTTCTTAACTTTGTATTATATGACATTTCAGATGTAGATTTGACAATTTGTTTATGAGATAGGTTTGATGTAGTGAACTACTTTTTAAAAGTAACTTAAACGGTAACAAAGTAACAAAATACACTATATTCCTCTTAAGGACAGCTTTACTATAGTTTTAACGTCTTCCAGTGTGATATAATTGGTAGCTTGTTAAACTATATTTCAGAGTACCTCCCCCAACACTGTATACAAAGCATTCAGAAAGTATTCAGACCCCTTGACTTTTTCCTAATTTGGTCACGTTACAGCCTTATTCTAAAATGGAGTAAAACATGTTTACCTCAATCTACACACAATACTCCATAATGACAAAGCAAGAATATGTTTTTAGAAATGTTTGCAAATTTATTACAAACCAAAAATATTTTACATAAGTATTCAGACCATTTACTCACTACTTTGCTGAAGCACCTTAGGCAGCGTTAACAGCTTCTAGTCTTCTGGGGTTTGACGCCACCGCCATGCTTCACCGTAGGGATGTTGCCAGGTTTCCTCCAGACGTAACACTTGGCATTCAGGCCAAATAGTTCAATCTTGGTTTCATCAGACCAGAGAATCGTGTTACTTATGGTCTGAGAGTCAAGGTGTCTTTTGGAAAACTCAAAGTGGGCTGTCATGTGCTGAGGAGCTGCTTCCGTCTGGCCACTCTACCATAAAGGCCTGATTTGGTGGAGTGGTGCAGAGATGGTTGTCCTTCTGGATAATCAATGGAAACAGGATGCACTTGAACTCACATTGCTATGAGACTTCGAAATTATCTGAATACTAAATAAGGTGTTTAAGTTTTAACATTTCTAAAAACGTGTTTTTTCTTTGTCATTATGGGGTATTGTTTGTAGATTTATGAGGAAAAAAATATTTTATACATTTTAGAATAAGGCTGTAACTTAACAAAATGTGGAAAAAGTCAAGGCGTCTGAATACTTTGCCTATACTTACAGTGCATTTAGAATCTATATCGGACCTTTAGCGGCATAGCTAAGCTGGTAAACTTATTTTCAAACAACCTCTACTTGGCTTTCTTCATTTTGGATTCGGAAGGCACTGGGTGTCTTACACACCTGTTTTAAGTTGCAGGTGGAACTCTGATAACCAGAGAATATTCATAACAATATTTAAACCACTTTTTGTGTGAGGAGTTCCCTCGCCAATTTAGTCGCCGGACGTCTCGCGTTTCCCAACGTCTTTGCAGGAAGTATTAATTTCTAAGTGACACGGCCACATGTAGAAGAAGATGACTCTGGGTGCGTTCATAAATTCACTCCGGCTTATCTACTCCGATTTCAGAGCACCCTCGTCTGAGTGTGTCAGAGACTACAAATTTCACAGCAAAAACTGTTATTCATAATCTATATTTTAGGCCATTTTGTATTCAATTGTATCTAATACGTTTCTGAAAGAGTAAACCTATTATATTTTACTGGGATGCATCGTGTGTTCAGTCCAATAATCAGTCAAAGGTAGGTAGTAGCCCCATTTCCTGTCACTTTTCAGTGTTTTAATTTTGCTCTTTCATCCTTTCTTCCCTCCAGACCTCCAGCAATTCACTCTTCCTGAAGAGGAGGTTAACTATGGCCAGCAGCACTGTGAGCAGGAATGGAGTGCCAATCTGGGGCCGGTGGAATCTGATGCCGTAGAGTCTATATGGGACTCTATCAACATCATAACGGTAGAGAACCAAACAGAATCTGAAGACGAGAGCAACAGAGAGTCCCAATCAACCAGTGACTATCAGCCCCACTCTGATGTAAACCCAGACAGTGACAATGAAAAAGTGGATGGAGTGGTGAGCAGAATACCACCGTCAAGGTCAAAGAGGGGAAGAGGACGGCCAAGGAAGCACACCGGTGAGTCACCTGATCTGAAATGTGACGTGTGCGGGAAATTCTTGGCGACAGCAGCTAATCTGAAAAGGCATCAGCAAAATCATCACCGTGAAGAGAGACCAAGAAAAGAAACCAGTGGATTGCCTGATCTAAAATGTGACATGTGTGGAAAATGCTTTACGGCAGCACGTAGTCTGATGAGGCATCGGCGGAATCGGCACAGTGATGAGAGACCATACATGTGCGACACATGTGGACAATGTTTCACCCTGAACTGCTACCTGACACGGCACATGAAGCGACACACGGAGGAGAGACAACATTCCTGCACCGAATGTGGCAAATGTTTCTTTCACCAAGAGAACCTGGAAAATCATATGGGTGTTCATAGAGGGGGGGATTTTAAATGTGATGTGTGTGGAAGATGCTTGACGACAAAAGGTGGTCTGAAATTTCATCAGAAAAAGCACACGGAACAGAAAACGCATCGGTGTAAAGAATGTAGCAAAGCCTTTTTCTGCAGGTCAAACCTGAAAAAGCATATGAGGATTCACACAGGGGAGAAACCATTTTGGTGCAAAGAATGTGGCAAATGCTTTGGTGAGAATGGAAGCCTGTCAAAGCATATGATGACTCACACCGAGGAGAAACCTCATCGCTGTAATGAATGTGGCCGATGCTTCGGTCTGAAGGGAAACCTGACAGTTCATATGAGGACTCATAGAGGTGAGGGAGTGCAATGTCATTTGTGTGGAACTCATTTGAAGTTAGCTTCAAGTCTGAAAAGACATCTGCGAACTCACAGAAAGAATATTCATAATGACTGAGAACATATAAAAATCCTCCTGTGTAAAATGTGTTAGTTGAAAGAGAATATTAAGAGGACATACCCCTCAGGTCACTGCTCGTGGTTAAAAGTACTGTCTGAAGTCTGGGAATCTGTTCAATGGTAAATTCCATTAATATAGTCGCCTATTAAGGCATCAATCATGAGCTAAGCACAAATGTTTTACTTTATTTTAGTTACTTTTTGAAAATAAATTGGGTAGAGCCCAGAGAAAGGATGTTTATCCATTGTTCTTTGTCAGGTAGCGATGTAGCCCACATAATAGACACATTGTTTTAACTTCTATGGCACTTTTCATGACCGAAAAAAATCCGGGTAGCCTAATTGCAGTTGAGGCAGTGGTGTGGTCAATTCTAGGGATGGGCATTTGAAAGTTATGAAAATGATTGAGTACTCGCATGTTTGTGTGAAACGGGGCTGAAGGCAACAACAAAAAAAGTCTGCAGTATGCTATCGGTTGTTCCAAATACTGGATGTTCTGACAATTGAAAATGACATTTTAACGTATTTTCATTGCACTTGACATAATTTCAGGAAATGTAAATTGCTTTTGGAATGTCAGTTGGTATGGAATGCCTCGAAGTGACTGAATTTAAGTGGAATTGATCCCAACCCGAGTCATAGTAAGGTGTGTAGCACCCATGGCGATACTATATACTTTAATACTTATTACATTTCTGTTCAATTGTTATCATTTAATTATATGGTAGCAGCACTTGAGCCAGGAGTCTAAAGACACAATGGAAACGTCATTACTTCTGGTTCCTCACTTATCCCATAACACCAGGATTGTCCTCTCCACAGGAGAGACTATGGGGACTTTCCTGACCAGCATCCAGACAGACAGATTAGCTTATTGAATACTTGCCCATACTTTAACCTAAGCCTTTACCAAACCCTTAACCCTATTCATTTACAAAGTTCTCTTCCAGAAATTACATTTTTTGTTTAAACTGACTGGTTTTGTATTATAGGGACTGGACCCTGGTTTTATGGACACACAAACTGATGCATTCTAACTGCAGGTGATATTGGGAGAGTATGTACAGTGCCTTGCGAAAGTATTCGGCCCCCTTGAACTTTGCGACCTTTTCCACATTTCAGGCTTCAAACATAAAGATATAAAACTGTATTTTTTTGTGAAGAACCAACAACAAGTGGGACACAATCATGAAGTGGAACGACATTTATTGGATATTTCAAACTTTTTAACAAATCAAAAACTGAAAAATTGGGCGTGCAAAATGATTCAGCCCACTTAAGTTAATACTTTGTAGCACCACCTTTTGCTGCGATTACAGCTGTAAGTCGCTTGGGGTATGTCTCTATCAGTTTTGCACATCGAGAGACTGACATTTTTTCCCATTCCTCCTTGCAAAACAGCTCGAGCTCAGTGAGGTTGGATGGAGAGCATTTGTGAACAGCAGTTTTCAGTTCTTTCCACAGATTCTCGATTGGATTCAGGTCTGGACTTTGACTTGGCCATTCTAACACCTGGATATGTTTATTTTTGAACCATTCCATTGTAGATTTTGCTTTATGTTTTGGATCATTGTCTTGTTGGAAGACAAATCTCTGTCCCAGTCTCAGGTCTTTTGCAGACTCCATCAGGTTTTCTTCCAGAATGGTCCTGTATTTGGCTCCATCCATCTTCCCATCAATTTGAACCATCTTCCCTGTCCCTGCTGAAGAAAAGCAGGCCCTAACCATGATGCTGCCACCACCATGTTTGACAGTGGGGATGTGGTGTTCAGCTGTGTTGCTTTTACGCCAAACATAACGTTTTGCATTGTTGCCAAAAAGTTCAATTTTGGTTTCATCTGACCAGAGCACCTTCTTCCACATGTTTGGTGTGTCTCCCAGGTGGCTTGTGGCAAACTTTAAACAACACTTTTTATGGATATCTTTAAGAAATGGCTTTCTTCTTGCCACTCTTCCATAAAGGCCAGATTTGTGCAATATACGACTGATTGTTGTCCTATGGACAGAGTCTCCCACCTCAGCTGTAGATCTCTGCAGTTCATCCAGAGTGATCATGGGCCTCTTGGCTGCATCTCTGATCAGTCTTCTCCTTGTATGAGCTGAAAGTTTAGAGGGACGGCCAGGTCTTGGTAGATTTGCAGTGGTCTGATACTCCTTCCATTTCAATATTATCGCTTGCACAGTGCTCCTTGGGATGTTTAAAGCTTGGGAAATCTTTTTGTATCCAAATCCGGCTTTAAACTTTTTCACAACAGTATCTTGGACCTGCCTGGTGTGTTCCTTGTTCTTCATGATGCTCTCTGCGCTTTTAACGGACCTCTGAGACTATCACAGTGCAGGTGCATTTATACGGAGACTTGATTACACACAGGTGGATTGTATTTATCATCATTAGTCATTTAGGTCAACATTGGATCATTCAGGGATCCTCACTGAACTTCTGGAGAGAGTTTGCTGCACTGAAAGTAAAGGGGCTGAATAATTTTGCACGCCCAATTTTTCAGTTTTTGATTTGTTAAAAAAGTTTGAAAATAAATGCCTATAAATGCCTTTCCACTTCATGATTGTGTCCCACTTGTTGTTGATTCTTCACAAAAAAATACAGTTTTATATCTTTGTTTGAAGCCTGAAATGTGGCAAAAGGTCGCAAAGTTCAAGGGGGCCGAATACTTTCGCAAGGCACTGTACATTATCCTGTGCTTGCTACATGGCCGCATGTACTATTAAATCTCTACCTGGCCACCAATCGGAGCCTGGTTCCTCTCTAGGTTTCTTTCTGGTTTTCTGCCTTTTAGGGAGTTTTTCCTCACTACTTTGCTTCTGCCTCTGCATTTCTTGCTCAGTGGGGTTTTAGGCTAGGTAACTACTGTAACTGTAAAGCACTTTGACAACTTCTGATGTACATTTGCATGTACAGCACATTTGAGTAGAATTTGAGTAGGATGGCTTACCCACCACTACCTATGTGTTTTTATTCTTAGATTTGTTTTAAATTAGTTTTTATTTTTAGATATCTGATCTGTGCTCTTTAAGATCCTATTCTGGATGTTTTATTTTCTTTTGATATTGAACAGTGCATTGTTGAGAAAGAGCTTTTAAGTAAGCATTTCGCTGGATTGTTTTAGAATGTACACCTCTTATATCCTGTGCACCAGACAAAATAAACTTTTGATTTGATGTTCCAGGAGGAAGCCAAGAGCTTCGTCACCCAAGAGAACCATGACTAGCGTATTATGGAATCCCTGGACAACCCTAAGAACTATAACTTTGCCATCGACACAGATGGCCATGTGGTGAAGAGGACTTTGCTGCAATGTCTACCTCACTGCAGCACAGTCATCTTCACCACATGGCCATTTTTGTCGCGGGATGGCTTCTTCTTCTTCTATGAGGTTAAACGGCGGTTGGCATCCAATTTGTTGCATTACCGCCACCTACTAGACTGGAGTACAACTCCCTTATACTTTACTTGAAAAATAAAAATGTACTAAATAAATACCCTACAATCTAACACTATACTCACTAATTTCAAATGTATATAAAATTAAATAAACCCCCCCCCCCCCCCACACTCCACTAATTGAATGTATTTATTCCTACCTCATGCCATCACCCTAAAAGGATGGGACATCACCACTTAACACATCCTGTAACTCTTCTGCTGTTAAGTCTCGCACACCCAAATACCTCTGCAGCTGCTACCACAACCTCCATTTTCTGAAACTTCCGATCCATCCCTGCAGTACGATTGATAACCATGGCTATAAATGCAAAAAAATCCTATCTTAATTAAACTTATTTCACTTTTTGGCCTCTCCCTCTATACTGATATTTCTACTACTCTCCCCATTCCTCCCCCTTAACCCATCTAACTCTACTTTCTTCACTGCCTCAGCATATGACAACTTCTGCACTACTCTAACCCTGGAAACCTCAACCTGCCTCTCTCACATGGAACATTTCTAATCCCCAGCACCATGGGCACCCCTACAATTAACACATACCACTACTTTCCCCAATACTACACATTCCTTTGTCTCATGCCCTTCTGCACATTTCTCACACATTGGACCCTCCCTCCTACACATTGCTGCCACATGCCCATAAACTTGACACCTATAACATCTTAATATATTCGGCACATACGCTCGTACAGGATAACTTCTATATCCTAACTACACTTTGTCAGGCAAAGACTCAACTTCAAAACTTAAAATAACAGACAATGACTTTTCTGTTTCCCCACTCTCGCCACCCTGTCTGCGTCGTTTGATGCGACGCATCACATATGTAACCGTTGTGAAATGGCTAGCTAAAATGCAAAAAAATAAACTGGGCAAAGATTCCCGGTGTATGTGTAACAGTATAGCTTCCGTCCCTCTCCTCGCCCCGAACCAGGGACCCTCTGCACACATCAACAACAGGCACTGTTATCCATCGCTCCAAAAAACTCTGCAAGGGGAACAACTACTTCAAGTCTTTCAGGGCCGTCAAGGTATCTGCAATGTAGTCGGGCAGGAACGTAACCCGTATACGTTTTACAGCCCACCGCACAGGGTAATGTCTAGACGGGATACAGCTTTGGTCAAATTGACATCAAAAGTGTATTTTTTTTGCATTTTAGCTAACCCTAACCCTTTCCCTAACCTTAGGAAACCCTCTCCCAATTGACTACATTAAAATGGTGGTATTCCTCAATGGTGCTGCCCATACTAAAATAGCATTTTTTCCACTAGAGGTTTCTATCATTCTCTATGGTCGTGATCTAGGTTGGGGACGTGTCCCCTAATTCTCCTAACCTGATAAGAATAAGTCACCTATAGGCCTGCATTGCCGTGAATAGAGTGGGTGGAGTAGAAAGTATTGCAGGTCATTTAGACCTCACTCCCGCATGAAATAACACTATATTATTTACTTCGGCACCTAGAATAGTACTCTCTATAAGCCTATACGTATTTTTTAAACACTGTATTGTATTGGGGGCATTTATTTGACCCTGGAACATGTTTAAAACCCAAATGTAATTCCAATGTCACTTAAATATGAACTAATATGAATCATTAATGTTTAAATAATCATTTTTTATATTTTATTAATAAATATAGGTTGACACTTCTATTACGTGCGGAGCTTTTATTTAGAACGTTTCTGAAATTCTGTGACCCGGAAGTACTTCAATTTGTGTGTTACTCGACCTAGTTAGGTCGTGGTCTGATAGCTGGTACGTGGATCTAGCTAGTAGCCACAGTTTTATGATTACGTTTTTATAAATCCGTAGGTTACTAAAGGCAGAAATAGTTGAAGATCCATATGGTCAAGAAAGGAGTGTGAATTGTTGAATTTGTTGTAAAAGTTATTTTACTGCATTCTGACTGATGCAACAACATGTCAACACATGTCAATCGTCCGCTCTTCTGGATAATCAGGAGGTACACTGGGGAATATCTCCGAAAATGTAACATTTTGAACGAGCGAACACTAGGACGAGTTTCCGGTGTTTCTGTCGGTTACAAACAGCACTCAACGGGAGACGCAAACACCTGTCATGTCAACAATGTTCCGACCATTTGGAGCGCAGGAGGCGGCAGGGGCAGTGGCTCAGAGCGGACTACTCTCCTCAAGTCAGTTGCTGTTGGGTTGGGACTCTGTAGTGCGGCAGTTCTGCATTTCAGAGGGGACGAGGAGGACAACGTTTGTGAGAGGAGAGGTTTACTTTGTGATTCGATCCTAGAACGTGTCTTGCCAACAGCCCACTGTGCCTCTCCTTTTAAACCCGACAGTCCACGATTCAAGTTCAACTTCATTGCGGATGTGGTGGAAAAATCTACGCCCGCTGTCGTGTATATTGAAATCGTCGGCAGGTAAGATCACATGACCGCTTTGATGGGCTAGTTTGTTTTGATAACAAAATACAATAGTGCCAGTCCCGTTTGTGCTATCGTACCAACTCCATGTCACTGATGATCATGTCATGTTTGGATTGGCGATGTTGGCAAGAGCACATACAGATCTGAGACCAAGTTGATGAAAACCCCTGACCAACAATTGCTCTCCATCCAGGGACTCCGCACTGCATCTGACCCAATGACTTTCAATGTGTGTGTGTGTATTTAGGGGATTGTGAAAGGGCGTCCATTATAACCAATGAACAATAACGTAACCTGTAATGTTCAACTATGATACTGACAGGCACCCGTTCTCTGGTCGGGAAGTCCCCATCTCCAACGGTTCTGGTTTCATTGTCAGCAGTGATGGGCTCATAGTCACCAATGCCCATGTAGTGGCCAATAAGAGAGGAGTCCGGGTCAAGCTAACCAATGGGGAGACTTATAACGCCACTGTGCAAGACGTCGATCAGGTGGCGGACATAGCCACTATAAAAATCAATGCCCAGGTAAGAGGTTATGATTGAGGCATGACACTCACCCTACCCTCTCGGTCTGTCTCCTCTCTTTATCACCCTCTGTAGCATTTTCTCCTCTCTGTAGCACCCTCCCCGTCTCTCTTCTCTTTAGCACCCTCCCCGTCTCTCTCTTCTCTGTAGCACCCTCCCCGTCTCCCTCTTCTCTGTAGCACCCTCTCCATATCTCTCTCCTCTCCATTATCTCTCTCCTCTCCATATCCCTCTCCTCTCTGTAGCACCCTCTCCATATCTCTCTCCTCTCTGTAGCACCATCTCCTCTCTGTAGCACCCTCTCCGTCTCTCTCTCCTCTCTGTAGCACCCTCTCCGTCTCTCTCTCTCTCCTCTCTGTAGCACCATCTCCTCTCTGTAGCACCCTCTCCGTCTCTCTCTCTCTCCTCTCTGTAGCACCCTCGCCGTCTCTCTCTCTCTCCTCTCTGTAGCACCATCTCCTCTCTGTAGCACCCTCTCCGTCTCTCTCTCTCTCTCTCCTCTCTGTAGCACCCTCCCCGTCTCTCTCTTCTCTGTAGCACCCTCCCCGTCTCCCTCTTCTCTGTAGCACCCTCTCCATATCTCTCTCCTCTCCGTAGCACCCTCTCCATATCTCTCTCCTCTCCATATCCCTGTCCACTCCATATCCCTCTCCTCTCCATATCCCTCTCCTCTCCATATCCCTCTCCTCTCTGTAGCACCCTCTCCATATCTCTCTCCTCTCTGTAGCACCCTCTCCGTCTCTCTCTCCTCTCTGTAGCACCCTCTCCGTCTCTCTCTCTCCTCTCTGTAGCACCCTCTCCGTCTCTCTCTCTCCTCTCTGTAGCACCCTCTCCGTCTCTCTCTCTCCTCTCTGTAGCACCCTCTCCGTCTCTCTCTCTCCTCTCTGTAGCACCCTCTCCGTCTCTTTCTCTCCTCTCTGTAGCACCCTCTCCGTCTCTCTCTCTCTCCTCTCTGTAGCACCCTCTCCGTCTCTTTCTCCTCTCTGTAGCACCCTCTCCGTCTCTCTCTCCTCTCCGTAGCACCCTCTCCGTCTCTCTTTCTCCTCTCCGTAGCACCCTCTCCGTCTCTCTCCTCTCCGTAGCACCCTCTCCGTCTCTCTCTCCTCTCCGTAGCACCCTCTCCGTCTCTCTCTCCTCTCCGTAGCACCCTCTCCGTCTCTCTCTCCTCTCCGTAGCACCCTCTCCGTCTCTCTCTCCTCTCCGTAGCACCCTCTCCGTCTCTCTCTCCTCTCCGTAGCACCCTCTCCGTCTCTCTCTCCTCTCTGTAGCACCCTCTCCTCTTTGTATCACCCTCTCCGTCTGTCGTCTCTGTAGCCCCCTCTCATTACCCTCGAACTGTGTCTCTCTCCTCTGTATCACCATCTCCATCTCTATAGCACCCTTTCCGTCTCTCTCCTCTCTGTAGCCCCCTCTCCCTACCCTCTAACTGTGTCTCTCTCCTCTCTCTAGCCCCCTCTCCCTACCCTCTAACTGTGTCTCTCTCCTCTCTGTAGCCCCCTCTCCCTACCCTATAACTGTCTCTCTCTCCTCTCTGTAGCCCCCTCTCCCTACCCTCTAACTGTGTCTCTCTCCTCTCTGTAGCACCCTCTCCCTACCCTCTAACTGTGTCTCTCTCCTCTCTGTAGCCCCCTCTCCCTACCCTCTAACTGTGTCTCTCTCCTCTCTGTAGCACCCTCTCCCTACCCTCTCTCTGGGGCTGTCGTCGGATGTGCGTCAGGGGGAGTTTGTGGTTGCCATGGGCAGCCCGTTTGCCCTGAGGAACACCATCACTTCAGGTATTGTCTCTTCAGTCCAGCGGGGCAGCAAGGAGCTGGGTCTGTCCAAACCCAACATGGACTATATCCAGACAGACGCTGCCATCGATGTGAGTACCCTGGTCTGTTTACAGTAACCCTAGCCTGCTAGTAAAGCATTGACAGTAACCCTAGCCTGCTAGTAAAGCATTGACAGTAACCCTAGCCTGCTAGTAAAGCATTGACTCTAACCCTAGCCTGCTAGTATAGCATTGACAGTGACCCTAGCCTGCTAGTAAAGCATTGACTCTAACCCTAGCCTGCTAGTAAAGCATTGACAGTGACCCTAGCCTGCTGGTAAAGCATTGACTCTTACCCTAGCCTGCTAGTAAAGCATTGACTCTAACCCTAGCCTGCTAGTAAAGCATTGACTCTAACCCTAGCCTGCTAGTAAAGCATTGACTCTAACCCTAGCCTGCTAGTAAAGCATTGACTCTAACCCTAGCCTGCTAGTAAAGCATTGACTCTAACCCTAGCCTGCTAGTAAAGCATTGACTCTAACCCTAGCCTGCTAGTAAAGCATTGACAGTGACCCTAACCTGCTAGTAAAGCATTGACTCTAACCCTAGCCTGCTGGTAAAGCATTGACTCTAACCCTAGCCTGCTAGTAAAGCATTGACTCTAACCCTAGCCTGCTAGTAAAGCATTGACTCTAACCCTAGCCTGCTAGTAAAGCATTGACTCTAACCCTAGCCTGCTAGTAAAGCATTGACTCTAACCCTAGCCTGCTGGTAAAGCATTGACTCTAACCCTAGCCTGCTGGTAAAGCATTGACTCTAACCCTAGCCTGCTAGTAAAGCATTGACTCTAACCCTAGCCTGCTAGTAAAGCATTGACTCTAACCCTAGCCTGCTAGTAAAGCATTGACTCTAACCCTAGCCTACTAGTAAAGCATTGACTCTAACCCTAGCCTGCTAGTAAAGCATTGACTCTAACCCTAGCCTGCTAGTAAAGCATTGACTCTAACCCTAACCTGCTAGTAAAGCTTTGTGGGCCACTGTCGTCGACGTAACTCCACTAGTCTGGTCATGGACGTGAACTAATTGCCAGTAGTCATTTAGTAGACACTCTTATCCAGATAAATGTACAATCGGTGCGTCCTGCTTGTAAGGAACGAGTTGTATGAACAACCACACATCACAAGCACCTATCTGCAAAATCAGAGCTAGTAAGAGTAAAGCGGTATGTTCTCCAAATGTATGACATGATCAATAATGCTTCTGGATTGTTCTGTCTTGCAGTTTGGGAATTCTGGAGGGCCTCTGATTAATCTGGATGGTGAGGTGATCGGCATCAACACCATGAAGGTGACGGCAGGGATCTCCTTCGCGATCCCCTCGGATCACGTCAAACACTTCCTGAACCAAGCCACCGACAAGAAGAGTGAGTTACTTTACCGTGCTGACAAAGTGCCATAGCCTGGTCCCAGATCTGTTTGTGCTGTCCTGCCAATTCCTATGTTGGCTCCTATGGTCATTGTGTGACAATAGGACTAGGTCAGACACCACCAACAGGTCTGAGACCAGGCTAATAAGACCATAGACCCACTACCTTGAAGTTATTTGCACTTCTTGGAAGTTTAAGGTTTTTGTGATTGTCTCTCCTAGAGTCTCGATTGGGGGTGTTGGACACCAAGCGGAGATACATCGGGGTCATGATGCTGACCCTGACTCCAAGGTAAAGGTCATATGACAGCTATTGTGCTGCACCTGAGTGAACAGGAAAGCTATCACCTACCTGGGGTAGGATGAATGACAGTGGAGGATTTAGCCATAGTTGGATGTCTATTCTGTTGCAGTATCATTGCCGAGTTGAAGCTGAGGGATCCCTCCTTCCCGGATGTCACTTACGGGATCATGATCCACCGGGTCATCATGGGCTCTCCAGCCAACAGGTGAGCAATTCAACTGATGTGTACATTGTTTATTCTTTCTTCCTGTGTCAGTGAAATACACTTAAGAATGTGGAATGCACTCTAAAGGTATATTTCAATAAAAAAATTCCAGGGCAGTTATGAAGCTAGGTGACCGTGTCGTTATAACCCTCCACAGGGCAGGTATGAAGCCAGGTGACATAGTGCTGGAGATCAATGGCACCAAGGTGAACACGTCAGAGGAGATTTACAATGCCGTGAGGACCAGCGACAGCATCACCATGGTGATCAGAAGGGGTCAGGACCTACTCAGACTACACATGACCCCAGAGTTCACAGAGTGATGTCATCAAACGTTGCCAGTTAGTGGAGCCGCATGACATTGAGGTAGTGTACGAAGAAGAGGACAGTTGGTGCACTGAAGAGGACGGGGATACTGAATGATCCCACCCACAACATGCTATCACATCACTGTCTGTGTGGTTCTACACATTAAATAAACCACAGGACAGAAGTCATGTAAGATATAAGATGGCCTATTAACAGATAGCAGCCGACTTTAAAGCCGAGTCCAGTCTGACTGATATACAAATCACCTTGTATCATAAATAACTACTCCAATATTATTTGTAGATCCATCAGTCACAATTTGCACGATTACATCGCAGTTTTGATGCTCTCGAACTCTGCCTACCATGGGTTTACAGTCGTGAGATAAGATGGGCTATGATTAACACAGTATTAGATACTGTAACTGAAGTCTGAAGGAAGTGACAGTTGGTTGTGACTGATTGGGTTCAAACCAAGACACTGCCCTCAACAGACCACCATGTGATTTATAATGAAACAGATACTTATACTAACATATTGAGCTATAAGGCTCTGCACTGAAGTATTTACAGTTATGACATCAATATACAGTACATCCATCATCAATTAACTTGTATTGTTCTGGGATTTAATTACAACTTCATTGAAGATCTGATATAACCAACAAGGGGTGTGATTCAATCCGGTCTGTGGTAGATCCGCGTTATAGCGTGCTTGACATTTTAAAGGTAATCTTTAATACAGCCAACATATGAAATGTTTACCATTAATGCCATCTCTGCAAATGCTGTGAAATTGTCTTTAAAAGTTGCATTGTCTACAAGTGCTTTCAGATTTAATCCCGCCCAAGGTTGTAATTAGGGTTTTCATTATAATACACTGTATCAGTTGTGGCACAATATTTTTACTGAAAGTCACTACAATAAACTATTTTAAAATCAGATACAGTCCTACCAATCTCAGCATCCCAGAATAGAAAACCTCATGTTAGTCTGAGAGATTACTGTACAACACACTTTACTTGTTTGTTTTTGGTAAAGCAGGTAGTAGGTTAGCATATTTCCCTTTCTACTTCCTGCCTGTGTCTTAAATAGTGTGGTTTTAAAGGTTCAGGTTGGGTTGTGAGAAGTAGGTATTGATCTTAAGCCAAAAAAGTAAATTAACATGAGCACCACAATGCCTAACTTCAGTGATGCTCTACCAAGGGGTTCCAGCAGACAGCTTTGACCTACTACAGTAGCTATGTTGGTCTATTGTATTTCAAACAACATATAGACAGGTTAGTTAGGATTCAAAACTACTGTAGTAGGTCCAAGCTGTGTGCTGGATAATTTTATTTGAGCATTGAAGTAGGCATTGTGGGGCTTATGTGATTTTCCTTTTTTGATCACAGACAAATGCCTGCCTGAAAATGTTGTTTAATTTCCATGTTTTTTTTTACACTGAAAGTAATTATACAACATTTCCACATGCAAAAGGCGTCTTTTTTTTGTAATTTGCACTTCAAATTATGTTCTAAAAATTGAAGTGTTGGAGCTGAAAATGTGGACTCAATTGTTAAACAAATTTGTCAGAGATGGAGAAGTATGCACTCTGGAAAGATATGGATATGCAACCACCCCAGATTTAGACATTCGAGTGGTGTGACAGCCACAAACTCAAACATAACAAATGCAAATACATATTACCTTACAGTCAATGTCTCTAGTCTCATCCTTCAGATGCAGTTGGAACTGAGTTGATAACCTATAGCATTGAAAAGTGTGAGCTAAAGGTCTGTTACTGGTGGCTATCTTAGGTTGTACCGGTATGTCAGATTAGCGAAATTGCCAATTTCTCAGCCTCTGAGTACCACAGAAACACTTTGAATGAATACCAGACATGTTCATAACAAGTGGCAATGGATGAAGATCAAAATATCTGTTCAAAAACATATTTTAAAACCAAATTTAACTACATTTTAAAATATGATTATTTTAGGGAATTTAAACCATTTCTTAGCTAAATATAGCTAGGTTTCCTCGCTTGTTGGTTAGCTAGCAAGCCAATGTTAGCGCTCCTTTGGCTGGTACAACTTTATTTTAGCTAGCTAGCTGATCAAAACACAACCACATTCATTGGCTCAAATCAGAAACAGCTCACCGATAACAACCCATTTTCTCATGTCGGATAATGTCGGATGCATTTTATTAAATAAAGGGTGGCTACAATTAAGAATCTCAAATATATTTTGGTTTGTTTAACACTGTTTTTGGTTACTACATGATTCCATATGTGTTCATAGTGTTGTCTTCACTATTATTCTACATACAAGTAGGTACTTTTCATGAACGTAAAAACATTCAAATTCATTAAAATTCAATCTTCAAGACTTCAAGGTTTAGTTAACTCCGTTTTAGAACATCCCCCTCAGTCCACTCACTCTTGAGCCCATGACTCTTGAGTTACCCTAGAAACCATCACCATGGCCTAAAACCTAAAATCCAGAAATTAAAAACATTGATTCAACCATTGTCATCTGCGTGTTTTCTGAAATACAGGCAGATGATGGTATCAGAGGAGATGATGGAAAGTATTTACCCATTTTAGATGCTCCACTAGCAGTTGAGTTTAAGAAGAGCTCAATATATCAATGTTCTGCAGAACAAAAAAAACATAATGATTTATGTAATGGTTCTCATTGAAAGGGGTTATCATAACGGGGCAATAGTTAAAACTTCTTATGGCTGCAGGGGCAGTATCGAGTAGCTTGGATGAAAGGTGCCCAGAGTAAACGGCCTGCTCCTCAGTCCCAGTTGCTAATATATGCATATTATTATTAGTATTGGATAGAAAACACTGAAGTTTCTAAAACTGTTTGAATGATGCCTGTGTATAACACAACTCATGTGGCAGGCAAAAACCTGAGAAGAAATACAAACAGGAAGTGGGGAATCTAAGGTTGGTCGATTTTCAACCCCGCCCCTATTGAATACACAGTGGGATATGGATAAAGTTACACTTCCTAGGGCTTCCACTAGATGTCAACCGTCTTTACAAACTTGAATGAGGCTTCTATTGTGTTGTGGAGCCGGATGGGAGCTCTTTGAATCAGTGGTCTGGCAGAGAGCCAGGTCCTGGTCACGCGCATTTCACATGATAGCGACCTGCGTTCCATGGCTTCGCTACAGACATAGAAATTCTCCGGTTGGAACTTTATTGAAGATTTATGATAACATCCTAAAGATTGATTCTATACTTAGTTTTACAAGTTTCTTCGACCTGTAATATAACTTTTTGAAGTTTTCGTCCGACGTTTGAATGGACCTGCATGAGCGTTTGGATTTGTGTACTAAACGCACCAACAAAAGTAGCTACTTGGACATAAATAATGGACATTATCGAACAAATCAAGCATTTATTGTGGAACTAGGATTCCTGGGAGTGCATTCTGATGAAGATCGTCAAAGGTAAGGGAATATTTATAATGTGATTTCTGATTTCTGTTGACTCCAACATGTCGGATAATTTTATTTATTTTCTGAGCACCGTCTCAGATTATTGCATGGTGTGCTTTATCCGTAAAGTTTTTTTGAAATCTGACACAGCGGTTGCATTAAGGAGAGGTATATCTATATTTCTATGTCTAACAATTGTATTTATCGACATTTATAATGAGTATTTATGTAAAATGATGTGGCTCTGCAATATCAGCAGATGTTTTTGGAACTAGTGAACGCGCCAATGTATACTGAGATTTTTTTTATATAAATATGAACTTTATCAAACAAAACATACATGTATTGTGTAAGTTTGTACATCTCAACTGTCAGTAGAAACCACATTTGTTTTAAGCAAGTCAGCCATATCAGTTTTTTTTTTTTAAGGGCAGTAAATGAGGCTGAGTTTCGCTGCCAGACAAGGCCCTGCTGATAGCCAGGTGTAACAGTGGTAAGGATGCACTACATGGTGCTGAAAAGAAGGTTCTGCTGTTGGGACAGCTTTTATGTAAGCCTTAAAAAAAATATATATATTATTTTGTTGTGTCGTTGCTTTTTATTTAACCAGGCTTTGCTGGCATGCATCTAAAAAAAATGTTTTTTTGAGTTTGCCGCACCAAGATTTACATGCTAAAATCGGCACAGGGTCTTAAGTTTTTCTCAGGTGACAGACAGTTCACAGCAGGTAATGTAGCGAGAACCAAACATCTTAGCGGGCAGTGTCAGTCTGCGGTGCGTTTCGTTCGATAAAACTTTGTGCAACGTTTTATTCAACGGACACGATACTGTACTAAACGACTATTTGAAGAACGATGTGATTATGGTAGCCCAGATGGATATTGTGTATGGTGTGTGCTGCACGAGTTGTGATTTCAAATGGTCACACCCATATTGATCAGGCCACACTACAACGTACCCACCAAACTGTTGTAGAACAATGCAGTTTTGGGAAAACGTGTCGTTTAGTACAAACCGATTTTGCTCGAGGGGGCAAGGGAAGAACTGTAATCACTTCTGGGGTTGATATGACCCACAATTCAATGCAAACTATAGTCACGTGTCAAACTCCGGCGTACAGGAAGTCTCAAATGTAATCAACATGACTGCGTTTTTGGCATGTCAGACAAAATTACAAAACTAGCTTTCTAAATAGATATATATTTAAAATGTAGCTAGTTTCATAAACATATTTTGGGGAATTCTGATATTTTATTGGAATAAATGCCCAAACTATAAAACTAGCTAGCTACCTGACAGTTACGTTAGTTTTAACTAGCTATGTTCGCTTGCTAGGTACCTTTTTAAATACGTTTTTAAGATCAATATTTCCACCAAGGAGGTTGCCTCTCCAATCATCACTCTCACTCGCTTTGGCAAGGGACATAAGGTATACTCGGATTTTACGATGTAAAACGTAATTCGAGAGTTTAGGACCCAGGGCTGTAGTTTGTACTGCTGCCTATATATGATCAAAATAGTCTAGGTGGGGTTCTCTCATTGTCTCCTCTTTACAAGGATTTTGAAACAAAATACACATTTACCCTGGGCAGATGCCTACCTACAGTTTCGATCAAATCAATGAAATAAAGATAGCTGGGAGACCAGAGTTGCCTAACCTTTTTCACCTGCACTGGTCTGAAAGCGCAATATTTTGGGCCTATTCTATGGGGAGATTGTCTAGCCAAGCCAGCCCTATCAAGTCGGCGCATACGAAGAAACTGTGAGGAAGCAATAGACTTTAGACTCTTGGAATGATACACCCTCTGGTTAAAGTTTATTTGGAGGCGTGCAGCTGTTAAACTTATTCATTTCTCTCCGTGAAATAAGCACAGGTCTACTTTAGTAGGTAATGGAGATTCCAGTATTCACTGTTGATGCGTTTACCAATTTACCTTTCAAAGGAAATCCTGCAGCAGTTTGTCTGCTTTTACATGTAAGTACACTTTTTTCTACTTGGGCAAATAATACATGATTACATGTCATTGCATATGTTCATGTGTTGCTGAATAATCAACATGAGTATTTGCTTTAAGTTATCTTACCACAGGTATACTTAAATATTACCAATGTAATCATGCAAAAAAAATACTGTTGACTGTTCTCAACCAAAGGAATTGCAGGATGATATGTACCAGAACATTGCTGCTGAGATGAACCTGTCAGAGACTGCCTTCATCATACGGCTGAATTCAAAAGATGACTTCAGCTCAGGTATCTTTTTCTGGACGTTCTGAAATAGAGTTGTAACTTACAAATGTATTCGAAATCAAAAGGTATGCCACTTTTACAATTTTCTGTGCAGAAGTTTGCAAATCTGCCATCTGGTGGTAATCTATTTTATTGTAATTAACTAAGAAGGGGTGACTGCTGCCTATGAGAGTAGATGGGGATTGAGGAAAGAACATTTAAATCTACTCACCACAACTTCCTAAAATGACTGACATGGGAACTTGTATGTGTTGTATTGAAGGAGCACGCTTTCGTTTGCGTTGGTTCACCCCCACCACTGAGGTTCCTCTGTGTGGCCATGCCACCCTGGCTTCAGCTGCAGTACTGTTTTACAAAAAAAGTAAGAATGACAGTGACGACATTAAATAATAAGGCACAGGGGGCATATAAGGCACAGGGGGCATATACCACAAACCCACAAGGTGTCTTATTGCTGTTATAAACTGGTAACAAACATAATTACAACAGTACAAATAAATGTTTTGTCATACCCGTGGTATATGGTCTCATATACCACTGCTTTCAGCCAATCGGCATTCAGGGCTCAAACCATCCAGTTTATAGTACAGTATCTCACATGTAAGCAAGTGAATTGCAACAAGTACACACTTTCTGTATAGACTGCAATTCAATGAACTGTTTCTATCCCACAACCCCTTCCTTCAGAAAATGTCAACTCAACAGTGGTATTTGAGACATTGAGTGGAGAGCTGTATGTGCGACAACAAGGGGAATCTATAGTGATGGATTTCCCCCTGAACAAACCTACTCCTGTGGTAGGTGATGGAATCAATGTGGTACATTCATGTTCAGCATGTTATATACACGGAGTATACCAAACATTAGGAACACCTACCTAATATTGTAGGCCGCCATTGTGAATAAAAATTTGTTCTTAACTGACTTGCCTAGTTAAATAGAAAAAATTTAGTTGCACCCCCCTTTGCCCTCAGAACAGCCTTAATTCGTTGGGGGTATGGACAAGGTGTCAAGCGTTCCACAGGGATGCTGGCCCATGTTGACTCAAATGCTTCCCACAGTTGTGTCAAGTTGCCTGGATGTCCTTTGGGTGGTGTACCATTCTTGATACACACGAGAAACTGTTGAGCGTGGAAAAACCCAGCAGTGCTGCAGTTCTTGACACAAACCGGTGCACCTGGCACCTACTACCATACCCCGTTCAAAGGCACTTCACTTTTGTCTTGCCCATTCACACTATGAATGGCACACATACACAATCGTTGTCTCAAGGCTTATCTATCCTTCTTGAACCTCTCTCCTCCCCTTCATCTACACTGATTGAAGTGGATTTAACAGGTGACCCCAATAAGGGACACTAGCTTTCACCTGGTCAGTCTGTCATGGAAAGAGCAGGTGTGCTTAATGTTTTGTGCACTCAGTGCACATGCTATTATAAATATTGCATAAAAGCCTTTGCATATCAATGTAACTTTTTAAATGATCTAATTTAAGCTTAATATCCACAGGGTCTTAATGAATTTAAAGACATAGTTAAAGTAAGTGCGTCATCCTTCTTACCACTGTTTCTATAATTTATGGTGAAGAATAAGACTTGATGTGACAGTCTGAATGTGCAGGCTGCTGTGGGAGACCAGCCAGTTCAAGAAGTGTGCCTCTGTGCCATCACCAAAATGCTAATGGTGTGCCTTGCTGACAGTTGTGACAGGTAACATTCAAATATATAATAAAAACACTCATTATCCCTGGGCTGTTGGGAAATGGAGAGGATGGAAGGGCAACGTAACCTGAAAGGGATTGAAACAGTGAGTCTTGGGTTATAGGTCAGTGCTCACATCCCTGCAGCCAGACCCAGCAGTTCTGCTTCGTGTAGACACTGGCGGGAGGGTTAGGGGTCTGCTTGTCACCAGTATTGGAGACCCTGGCTGTCAGCCTGGCTATGACTTCTACTCCAGAAACTTCTTCCCTTGGTTCGGGGTTCCTGAGGACCCTGTGACTGGTAAGAACAGAGGACATTGGCCAGTCTTATTCTTATTCTTTAATTCAAATATATATATTTTTTAAATATTTTTTTTTAGGCTCTGCGCATACTGTCCTTGCAGGCTACTGGTCAGAGAAACTTGGCAAGAAAAAGATGCTGGGTGGGTAATCTAAACAGTATTGCAACATGGAGGTCAAATTCCATTGCACAGAACAATACATTTACAGATATTGGTGGACATGTACATCTTGAGTCCAGTAAAATCCAATCAATAATCATGTAATTTGAAGAACTGCCACTGACATACTATATTTCCCCGCTGTGTGACAGCCTATCAGTGCTCTAGTCGTGGCGGGGAGCTGGAGCTTGAACTACAGGATGATGGCAGGCTCAATATCGCTGGCCAGGCGGTAACTGTCCTGCAGGGGATTCTCACTGTGTAGAGACTATGCTGTTTACTCAGAACGAGCCAAATGTACAACAGGAGCATAGCAATTAAATGTTTTAAAAAACTCTGACTGTGTCTACAAATTATTTGGGTTTTGAGAGATTATTCCATTGTGTCAAGTTGTTAGTCAACATTCAGCATACAATCCTCACTATTTGTACAGTGAAGCTAAAATTTTAAATGTCTCTATACTCCAGAATTTTGGATATGAGATCAAGTTTTGAATGTGAGGTGACTCCTGAATGTCACCTTTCCATTGGGGGTATTTTCATACATGTCGGTTTTACCATTAAGGAAGTTCACTTTATTTAAACCAAAAGCTGTATTTTGGGTATAAATGACATGTTATAGAGGGGTCCAAACATTGTTTGTTTGTTGCAATTTCACTTGGTTTTGAGAAACGTCCCCCGCCAGCAATATACTTTCTCATGCTCATCCTGCAGTGTAGGGGTTTAGATAAAACATTAACAAAAGCAACAACAACAAAAAACACACACCCAAATACATCTTTTAAGAAACGGAAGCACTCTTAGTATAGTGATGCAGGTCTTTAGACGTTATACACATGAAATTGTGCCATACCAAACTTTATCTGCAAAGTTGTATTTCATTTTGTTTCCCCTTTCCAGCTGTGATATCTATGTGTAGCCCGCCTATGCAAACACAAAGAAAGTACGACTCAAGTCGTACAAAATGGAATGTAATGTTGCAGATAAAATTCGCAACGACACAGTTTCATGTGTATAACATCTAAAGACCTGCATCACTATACTGAGAGCATTGCCATTTCTAACGTTATGTTTTGGGATTTTTTGTTCAGAACGACTATGAGGAAGTGTATCTCTGATCGGGGTAAGTTGCTCAAAACCAAGTGAAATTGCAAAAAAAATAAAATTGTCTGGATTCTTCTATAACATGCCATTTACATCCAAAATACAGATTTGTCTCAAATAATAAAGTGAACTTCTCCTTTAAGAAATAAAAGCACTTTAGGTATCCCCACACTTGAAGTCAGAATTCAAATTTTAGCTACGTTGTTCAAATACATATGGTGAGGACTGTATTTCAACAGTCTGGGATTTTACTGACAAACAGGGAAATAGACATGTACAATAAAACCCCAAAATATTTATTCACATAAAAAAAAATACACCATTTGTGTGAATATAAAAAGTAAAAGTTTGACAATCAGTACTGTCTCAAAAACATGACTAATTACCAATCTTAATCTAACAGAGGGCAGCAGGGTAGCCTAGTGGTTAGTTCAAATCCCCGAGTTGACAAGGTACAAATCTGTCGTTCTTCCCCTGAAAAAGCAGTTAACCCACTGTTCCTAGGCCGTCATTGAAAATAAGAATTTGTTCTTAACTGACTTGCCTAGTTAAATAAAGGTAAAATAAACAAAGAGGTCTGTGTGAGGAAAGGTTTGAGTAATTAATTCATTTGTTTTGCTGCAGAGTATTGCTACATAGCCCTAATAATTGTGCAGATTCAGTGTTAATGGTACCTGTACTTCAACTTTCCAATGGTCACATTCTGTTGTAATATAAATCTTTAAAACGATAACAAAACATACCAACCCATAGTTAAAACGATAACAAAACATTCCAACCCATAGTTGAAACGATAACAAAACATTCCAACCCATAGTTAAAACGATAACAAAACATTCCAACCCATAGTTAAAACGATAACAAAACATTCCAACCCATAGTTAAAACGATAACAAAACATTCCAACCCATAGTTAAAACGATAACAAAACATTCCAACCCATAGTTAAAACGATAACAAAACATTCCAACCCATAGTTTAAACAACAACAAAACATACCAACCCATAGATGCAATGGCTTGGTGTTAAAACACTCATCTCCAAAAATACTGTAGCATAGTTTCAACTACTTTTTAAAGTAATCAATATTTAGAAATTGATCCATTGCTTGATCAGTCTGAAGGCTGATTTCCAGATGGTGAGCAGAGGAAAGGCACTGTTCAACCTCAGATGTCCTGTTACAGGTGCATGGTGAGTCAGACCTCATGGGAGGGAGCTGGAAAACGTGGGCCAATTAATAAAAACAATCCTGAATGGATTGAACAGTTATCATTATCAATCATCATTCAACAACTTTACACGTTTTTAAAACCTGTAAAATACTGACCTCTATACAACATTGACATGTCACAGCACCTCTACAACATATCAGCCAGCTTATCTGCAAACTACAGAATCCATTCATCACTGTATTTCTCTCATCCAATATTTAGGCCATACTGACAAGGCCATGCTGGACAGTGTAAAGGATATCATGCTCTCCTGGCTGGACAGTGTAAAGGATATCATGCTCTCCTGGTTGAGGTGGCTGAGGTGTTTCTCCAAGTGCAGGATGGTGTCCGAGACCACCATGAGGAGCTTTTGTGATGGCCACGTCCAGCCTCCTCTAGTCTTTCAGCAGCTCAGACCAGGTCACACACAGGTCAAAGGTCATGACCCATACAATATGTCCAATTCAGATTCAAATAACTCATGTTGAAATTTGCTCAAAGTCTGTTATAACTATCCATCCAAAAGTTATGCACTTTGACTAAGTAAAGGTTCATATCTCAAGAGACATGGTTGGTTTAAGGTCCACTCACGTTGCCTTCTGGGTGACTCTTGACAAGGGAAATGGTGATGACCCTGTTGTACTTCTCCACAGCGTTGACCTCCACAGTGCTGAAGGCTTGCGCAGTTAGCAGGCTTAAGATGGCCTTCAGCTGCTGTCTGTAGGGAGCAATGACCCCAATATCACTGGCCCTGCAACCAGCCTAGTAGAACAGGATGGTATAAGGCTAAATTCTCTGCTGTTTTAGTATCCTTGCTACCACACTGTAACAGATCTCGTTCCTCTCAACATCTGCTGTGCTGCTAGTGGCAATGGCATTTCGCTGACTCTACCTTTAAGTGTGGTTGGTTTGACCTGTGTATTGTGTAACTGTTGTTGGACCTTTGTACAGTATGTTATTGGAACTGTGTCTGCATGCTGCAGCTGTCTGGCCGGTTCCTGTCCTGGAGACGTTTGTCAATGGGGGAATCAGCAACCAAACGGAAGCTGCTCTGATGCACGGCTTAGTCAGCCTGCTACTGAAGGTGAGAGCTTCAATGAAAGTCAAATGAAATACACAAAATAATACATTTGAAAATAATTTGTCTGATTTACATAGATTCACAGCAATGATAGAGATAGTATGTACTGTGTATCAGAACAGCATATCTGTCTTGAAGAAAGTATGTAGTAATCTGGTCACTGGTTCAACATCCATTCCTTTGTGTTCCACTACCGTTTTGGTTCAAAATGCCCCGGTTTGTGATTAATACTGATACATGTAGAGGTATTACTACACTAACTCATCGCTCTTAGTTGTTCCGGAAATTGACCCACTATGCTGTTTACTAAGAGAGAGAGAGAAAAGAGAGAGAGAGAGCTGCCTGGACCCAGGCCAGGTCTCCCAGATGGATCAGCCCCAGCTCCCTCTGGACAGAGCCCTGGGAGGGCAGGGTTAGCATGCCTCCGTACATCAGTGTTACTCAGGGACATGATCTTATAGAGTGGGACACCAAGAAATTTGTTTAAAAACATAGGGTGTGATGGATGAAAACAGCAACCTTTGAGTGCATAGAAAAGGAGATATGATATTTGAGAAAAAAAAATGCAGTTGAAATATTTTATGAAATAGTTGACATGATTTTGTTATGGAGAATAACCCACCTGTTCTTCCTGTACTGGACGTTCAGCTTGACTACAGCCTCACTGTGATTCTCAAGACGCATGAATAGACTCTTGTCCATCCCCATCGACCTGAAGATGTGGAACTGATGATGATGTGGAACATTAGAAACTGAGAGGAAACTACACTCCAAGACTCCACACTCTTGCCACTTAGGAGGCTGGTGGGAGGAGCTATAGGAGGACAGACTCATTGTAATGGCTGGAATGGAATCAATGGAATGGTACCTAACACATCAAACACGTGGAAACAATGTGTTTGATTCCATTACATTGATTCCATTCCAGCCATTACAATGAGCCCGTCCTCCTATAGCTCCCCCTACCAGCCTCCTCTGGTGTCTACTCACCTGCCCCCTGTGTTCTGTACAATGGCATTCAAAGAAAATGGTTATATAAAGGTGAGAACTAAAGTGAGAAAATGAGGGAGAGTGGAAAATGGGTTACCAATCAGAGGACACACCTTTCAGGATGTTGGCGACTGTGTCCTTAGCTTCCTTGGGCTACACACTGCCTAGGTTGTCTTTAAAGCTAGGAGGCCAGAAATCCACTATCCGCTCCCTCAGTCTTTCATTGTAAACACAGGGGGAGGTGAACCCATGAGTTATTACCTACCATTAAACAGAAGCACGATGTTCAAGAGAAAAACACTTTTCATCATTCTTTCCATTTCAGGCAGTAGTACTGAACAGACCTTGGAGGAAAGCTTTCCATCAGCTTGGAGAGGTTGACCAGATGTGTGCTCAGCCCAATTGCTCCTTCGTCCTGGTCCAGTCAGAACACAACATCACAGGAACACTTTAAAAGTTCTCTATGGAGAGGAGTCCATGAAACTTATATGACATTTTTCTAGCACATTTTTACTCCTGAACTTATTTAGGCTTGCCATAAGAAAGGGGTTGAATACTTATATACTTATTGAAAAAAGGGGGCTTACAAGCCGAAGAACACCATCCCAACATGAAGCACGGGGGTGACAGCATCATGTTGTGGAGGTTGCTTTGCTGCAGGAGGGACTGGTGCACTTCACAAAATAGATAGCATCATGAGAAATGAAAATGATGTGGATATTTTGAAGCAACATCTCAAAACATCCGTCAGGAAGTTAAAGCTTGGTCGCAAATGGATCTTCCAAATGGACAATGACCCCAAGCATACTTCCAAAGTTGTGGCAAAATGGCTTAAGGACAGCAAAGTCAAGGTATTGGAGTGGCCATCACAAAGCCCTGACCTCAATCCTATAGAAAATATATAGGCAGAACTGAAAAAGTGTTTGCGAGCAAGGAGGCCTACAAACCTGACTCAGTTACACCAGCTCTGTCAGGAGGAATGGGCCAAAATTCACCCAACTTATTGCGGGATGCTTGTAGAAGGCTAACCAAAATGTTTGACCCAAGTTAAACAATTTAAAGGCAATGCTACCAAATACTAATGGAGTGAGTGTATGTAAACTTCTGACCCACTGGGAATGTGATGAAAGAAATAAAATCTGAAATAAATAATTCTCTCTACTATTATTCTGACATTTCATATTCTTAAAATAAAGTGGTGATCCTAACTGACATAAGAGAGGGAATTTTTACTAGGATTAAATGTCAGGAATTGTGAAACTGAGTTTAAATGTATTCGGTTAAGGTGTCTGTAAACACCTGCGATAGTACTGTGTCTGTATTGACCTACTGTACCTCAAACAACATGTACTCACATTGGATGAGTAAATCCATCTTTGGTTCAGGGTTACCTTTCGTATCAGGTCTGGGGGAGAGAGGAGAACAGAGATGCAGTGGCGAGGCAGGTTTATATACATCATTGCTGGTAACCCTTGGAAAACACAAAGGTTATCTATGCACCCTAACTAAGTTCTGGGTCCTGTTCCAGACAACAGTCAGCCTATTAAATGTGGCTGACAGAGGCTATACTGTTGAGCAGACATACTATACACTTCTCCAGAATAGCCAGTAGGTGGCACCATTGCTTTGAGTAAATCCCTCCTTGGTTCAGGGTTACCTTCAGTATCAGGTCCACTACCCTTGTTTCCCTTGGGTGCCCAAAGGTTCTCTACGCACTTTCAAGCATGACAAGGAAACTATATGCAACCATAGCATGACTCTGCATATAGTATCTACAATTCTTGTTTTGTATTTGATTGTTGGACTGAAAGAAGTGCTGATGACAAGCCAACAATCTTTTAACATCATTAATCTACTATATAACCTATCATATCATATACTGCATGCTGTACTTTCAGCCATTTCTGTAATGAATGCCAACAATAGTTACAAATGCAAGAAATCCATCCTAATTCAACTCTGAGAGGACTTGAAATCAACTGTTTGAAATGTTTTAATAAGGTTTTGAGATCCCCTCCCACACATTTCCCTTTCATTTATTAGTTATGAGATCACCTCCCACACATTTCCCTTTCATTTATTAGTTATGAGATCACCTCCCACACATTTCCCTTTCATTTATTAGTTGTGAGATCCCCTCCCACACATTTCCCTTTCATTTATTAGTTGTGAGATCACCTCCCACACATTTCCCTTTCATTTATTAGTTATGAGATCACCTCCCACACATTTCCCTTTCATTTATTAGTTGTGAGATCACCTCCCACACATTTCCCTTTAATTTATTAGTTATGAGATCACCTCCCACACATTTCCCTTTCATTTATTAGTTGTGAGATCACCTCCCACACATTTCCCTTTCATTTATTAGTTATGAGATCACCTCCCACACATTTCCCTTTCATTTATTAGTTGTGAGATCACCTCCCACACATTGCCCTTTCATTTATTAGTTGTGAGATCCCCTCCCACACATTTCCCTTTCATTTATTAGTTGTGAGATCCCCTCCCACACATTTCCCTTTCATTTATTAGTTATGAGATCACCTCCCACACATTTCCCTTTCAGTTAATGGTTGTGAGATCCCCTCCCACACATTTCCCTTTCATTTATTAGTTGTGAGATCACCTCCCACACATTTCCCTTTCAGTTAATGGTTGTGAGATCCCCTCCCACACATTTCCCTTTCATTTATTAGTTGTGAGATCCCCCTCCCACACATTTCCCTTTCATTTATTAGTTGTGAGATCACCTCCCACACATTTCCCTTTCATTTATTAGTTGTGAGATCACCTCCCACACATTTCCCTTTCATTTATATTTCTTCATTATATTGTTCTGTTTTATCTCATTACTCTACCCCAAGTGTTTTAATCCAATATAGATATGCTCACACAGAACTATGGCTGTTTACAGTGAGGGAAAAAACTGCCTCCTTTCAGAATTGCTTTTGGCCCCTGGGCAAAGGAAAAACGAATAATTTGGTAATAACTCTGGGAGTGGGAAATGAACCATATTGTTTTGTTATTGCCCTAGCGTTTACTATTGACTATTGGAAATGAAATATATTTCAGCCTCGTTATTGAGCTAAGAAGACAACAAATAAAAAACTGGTAGTAGCAGGCAGAGAGCAGATACAGACAGAAGGAGAAAAGACTGGTAGTAGCAGGCAGAGAGCAGATACAGACAGAAGGAGAAAAGACTGGTAGTAGCAGGCAGAGAGCGGCTACAGACAGAAGGAGAAAAGACTGGTAGTAGCAGGCAGAGAGCGGCTACAGACAGAAGGAGAAAAGACTGGTAGTAGCAGGGAGAGAGCGGCTACAGACAGAAGGAGAAAAGACTGGTAGTAGCAGGGAGAGAGCGGCTACAGACAGAGAGCGAAAAGACTGGTAGTAGCAGGCAGAGAGCGGCTACAGACAGAAGGAGAAAAGACTGGTAGTAGCAGGCAGAGAGCGGCTACAGACAGAAGGAGAAAAGACTGGTAGTAGCAGGCAGAGAGCAGATACAGACAGAGAGTGAAAAGACTGGTAGTAGCAGGGAGAGAGCGGCTACAGACAGAGAGTGAAAAGACTGGGAGATGCAGGGAGAGAGCGGCTACAGACAGAGAGCGAAAAAACTGGGAGATGCAGGGAGAGAGCGGCTACAGACAGAGAGCGAAAAAAATGGGAGATGCAGGGAGAGAGCTGATACAGACAGAGAGTGAAAAGACTGGGAGATGCAGGGAGAGAGCTGATACAGACAGAGAGTGAAAAGACTGGTAGTAGCAGGCAGAGAGCGGCTACAGACAGAAGGAGAAAAGACTGGTAGTAGCAGGCAGAGAGCGGCTACAGACAGAAGGAGAAAAGACTGGTAGTAGCAGGCAGAGAGCAGATATAGACAGAGAGTGAAAAGACTGGTAGTAGCAGGGAGAGAGCGGCTACAGACAGAGAGTGAAAAGACTGGGAGATGCAGGGAGAGAGCGGCTACAGACAGAGAGCGAAATAACTGGGAGATGCAGGGAGAGAGCGGCTACAGACAGAGAGCGAAAAAAATGGGAGATGCAGGGAGAGAGCTGATACAGACAGAGAGTGAAAAGACTGGGAGATGCAGGGAGAGAGCTGATACAGACAGAGAGTGAAAAGACTGGTAGTAGCAGGCAGAGAGCGGCTACAGACAGAAGGAGAAAAGACTGGTAGTAGCAGGCAGAGAGCGGCTACAGACAGAAGGAGAAAAGACTGGTAGTAGCAGGCAGAGAGCAGATACAGACAGAGAGTGAAAAGACTGGTAGTAGCAGGGAGAGAGCGGCTACAGACAGAGAGTGAAAAGACTGGGAGATGCAGGGAGAGAGCGGCTACAGACAGAGAGCGAAAAAACTGGGAGATGCAGGGAGAGAGCGGCTACAGACAGAGAGCGAAAAAAATGGGAGATGCAGGGAGAAAGCTGATACAGACAGAGAGTGAAAAGACTGGGAGATGCAGGGAGAGAGCTGATACAGACAGAGAGTGAAAAGACTGGTAGTAGCAGGGAGAGAGCAAATACAGACAGAGAGTGAAAAGACTGGGAGATGCAGGGAGAGAGCAGATACAGACAGAGAATGAAAAGACTGGGAGATGCAGGGAGAGAGCAGATACAGACAGAGAGTGAAAAGACTGGGAGATGCAGGGAGAGAGCAGATACAGACAGAGAGTGAAAAGACTGGGAGATGCAGGGAGAGAGCAGATACAGACAGAGAGTGAAAAGACTGGGAGATGCAGATACAGACAGAGGTAGAAAAGGAGTGAAAATAGAAAAAGAGATAGGAATTAGAAGGAGCGAGGTGACATTGATCCTACGACAGTGACAGATGAAATCATTTTACCAGAACCTGATCTCCTAATGTAAGTTTCTGTGGGTCTGTGTCCTGGGAAAAGGAGCAGATAGACTATGAATAGTCCTAAATCTTCCAAAATATACCCCAGGTCAGGGTGCTCTGTGGTACATTTTTAGGGATGGTTAAATTGGTTCAAGGTTTCTGTGGGTTTAGTAGCTGAGCTCCAAGCTGATGATGTTCTGCTAAAAAGGAAGGAAAACAATGACACACACACACACACACGCAATAACACACGCACACACACAGGAACCACTTATTACATCATTATAATAAACTTCAATGGCTCTCTCTCGCTCTCCCTCTGTGGTTTTGGGGGAGAAAGGTATTCATTCGAGTGTTGCATTCATTCATGTGTGAGTGTGGCTCTGGATTGGTGAGATATTTAGTTCACACATACACACAAATGCAATATAATCTGTTGAAGTTGCACGAACACTCTACCATCTTGCTTAGGTGAAAATAAGGCTAGTTCAGTTTAAATCTTAATGCAAAATGCAGACTTTGTTGTTGTTGCAAGATGCAGAGAAATACTCCTGGTTTCGACTGTTTCAAAGGAAAGATGTGCCTATTTTGGGTGGAAGTCTGAGAGGAACAGATGAGGCTGGCATGGCTTTGTGTGCCACACTGCCACTTAAAACCCTCTGGTCCTTGAGGACTGAAAGTAGATGGACAGAGAAAGAGAGAGAATTCATGTAAACGTTTTTTTTATTTTTATTTTGTACAGATGTAGGATCTTAATTTGATCACTTTTGTTACTGAGAATTTTCCTACACAGCAGTGCGTGCATGCGTGTGTGCGTGTGTGTGTGTGTGTGTGTGTGTCTGCTTGCATATGTGTGTACTGATCCAAACACATTCTCATCTAATGGGCGAGTTGGAATGGCAGTGAAATTAACATACAGTGGTTGAGAAAGTATTCATCGCCCTTGGCATGTTTCCTATTTTGTTGCCTTACAACCTGGAATTAAAATTGATTTTTTTGTTCCATGTAGAACCTTTTTCACAGAGGGTTCTATATGGAACCCAAAATGGTTCTACCTGGAACCAAAAATAGTTTTACCTGGAACCAAAAAGGGTTCTCCTTTGGGGACAGCTGAAGAACCCTTTCAAAAAACGTTTTTTCTAATAGTGTAAACCCCCATGACTGAGTCAAAAAGATTAAGGATTAGCATGAAACAAAATAATCCACATAAAGCCGAAGCCCGTTCCATACTCCTATGTCATCACAGGATACTGATGAGTTTAACCATGAAGATAGAATAATGTTGACGTTGTTCTACACAACTTCTCCTGGTTGTTGCACACCTGTTCTGGAGGACCTCTATAAAACGGAATTATGTATCTGTTATTGCTCTTTACTCAATGCCATCCTGGATTAAATAGGCTGAGTGCTCAATGGGTGAGTGAATTCTTTGCTTTATGCCCTACAATTTGCAAACACTCCGACGAGACCATCATGTCAATACCACCAGGAACTTGGTCTCTCTCTGCAGCTGCATTTGTACCACTCTCAAACGCAAGTGGATCTACACTTGATGGCACACTTCCAACATTTCAAACTACTGAATTACTTTCTTTCTGTGTCAAAAGATTTGTTTTATTGACAATGGTGCTGGCTCCGCCAAGTCCTCACGCATTGGGCAACTGAGAGGTATTGTTATGCTTTTACTGTTGATCTCCAGTAATGTGCGACCAAACCTTGGGCTGGTGGATCCCATGCAATCTCTACTGACTCACTATGATTTTAAAAACAGAGCAGGTTTTGGCCTCTTACAGATTAATGTCAGAAGTACATTTTCAAAAATATAATATGGGCCAATAAGACAAATGCAGATATGATTTTATCAGAAACTTGGCTAAAGAAATGTGTAAAATAACTTGATTTCTACACGGTTTTTAGAATGGATTAGATGAGTAAAGGAGGAGGGGTTGCAATTGATGTGAGTTTAACACCTCTGAAATTCTCGACGCCCAAAGCCTAACATTTTGAATTGCTTCCAGTTGAAGTGAACGTATATAAGGACTCCCACATGTAGTTAGCTGCTACAGACCACCCTTGGGAGGCGCACGTAACTCTTTCTGATGTCCTGCACAAGCGAAATGACTGAATTCATTCTTTCGGTTGACTTGAACATGCTTACGCCTGTATCGGACTCTCTTAAACTCGCAAAATTAATGAATGTGCCTACAAGACTAAATCCCAGAGCACCTAACAAATCAACACTATTTATAAGGGCACAAGGAGAGACCCAAATGCAGACACAGGAGGCAGATGGTTGAGCTCCGATATTTATTATAACAAAAGGGGTAGACAAAAGGCAGGTCAGGGACAGGCGAGAGTTTCTAAACCAGATCAGACTCGAGACAGTACCAGGCAGGCTGGAGGTCAGGACAGGCAGAGTGGTCAGGCAGGCGGATTCTGCAGCAGGACAGGCAAAGGTCAAAAACCAGGAGGGCTAGGAAAAAAAACTGGGAAAAATAGGAGCTTGGAAAACCGCTTGTTGACTTGGCAAAACATTACGAACTGGCACAGAGAGACAGGAAACACAGGGATAAATACACCGGGGACTAGTGGGGAAAACAGGTGACACCTGGAGGTGGGTGGAGACAATCACAAAGACAGGTAATACAGATCAGGGCGTGACACTACTGGACATTCCGAATACCCCTCACAAATACACATTGACTGGGATTTTCTGTAATGATGTCAGTGATCACTATGCAATTGCTTGTGTTAGAAATACAAAAATGACCAAAGTCAAACCCCGCAACAGACATTTTGATGAGCAAGCGTTCTTATATGATCTGTACCATAATATTGACAGAGTAAGCCTGATTCCTGATGTTTACCCTGCCTGGGACTAGTTTTATATGAAATATGTGTCCGTTTATGATAAGAATGCCGATGTTAAGAAATTTAGAATCAGTGGAAGGAACAATCCCTGTTTTTCAGATAACTTGGCAGAATTAATTTGAAAGAGAAATGTACACATGTTCCTGTTGACTAGCCCTCCTTCAGAGTGCTAAAAACAAATGTACAGGATTGATCAGGAAGTCCAAAACAGATTTCTATCTAAACGCAGTCACAGAGAACCTAAACAACCCTACCAAGTTCTGAAAGTGAATCAAATCAGTGTCAGGTTCTAATGATGAATTCTAATGAAGTGAAGGAATAATGCCAATATTGTAGGGTTTTTTAACAAGCACTTCATATCTGCTGGTTCAGGTTTTGATAATGGTGGGGCCCAGGCCTCTAATGTAAGCTCTGTTACAGTCAACTATGATGGCCCTCATGTGAGCCATTTTAATTTTGAGCCTGTTTCTTATACTGAGGTGTATAAAGCACTAAAGGCAAAAGACACTGAAACGTCTGCAGGTCCAGACAACATGGGCCCCTACCTCTTAAAGATAGCAGCTGGTATTATTATTGAACCTGTGGCTCACATTTTCAACTTGAGTCTCTTGACCAATTCCATACCCAGCATTTAGAAATCAGCTTATCAGCCCATTGCTAAAGGGTGGATATCCCTCAAATGCTAATAACTATGGTCCTATTTTCAAACTCCCTATCCTGGCCAAAGTCTATGAATCCCTAGTGAACTCACAGTTTAAAAATGCCTTAAGAACATACTGAGCGGGGTTCAGTCTGGCTTTAGATCAGGGCACAGCACCACAACTGCAGCTATGGCAGTGGCAAATGACATCATAAATGTACTTGATAAAAAGCAATGTTGTGCTGCTATGTTTGTGGATTTATCAAAGGCATTTGATTCAGCTGACCATGAATTGTTGCTAGCTAGACTCAGTAACGTTGGTCTCAGTGAAGGGGCAGTATAATTGGTTTACAGAACTATCTTTCTGACAGAACACAATGTGTTATATACTGACAATCACAAGTCTAGCTTTCTTGAGATGAATAGAGGTGTGCCCCAAGGTTCCATTTTAGCTCCTGTTTTGTTCTCAATTTGTATTCATGATTTGGGACGTGGGATGCAACCAGCAGAGTTGTATCTGTATGCAGATGATACAGTCATATATTCATGTGCTCCTTCTCTGGTTCAGGCTGTTGAAGAGCTCCAGACTGCTTTTCAGTCACTGCAAGCCTCCCTTTATGGTCTCAAACTGGTCTAAATTCATGACCTTTACCAGAGCTCGCACTCAGACAGAGAAGGTTAGCATTGTCACATCTGGTGGATTATCCATTGAAAAAGTGTCATCCTACAAATACCTAGGTATATTGTTGGATGACAAGTTTTCCTTTAAAGTTCATATGCATCATCTTTTGAGGAAGCTTAAATTGAAATTGGGTTTTTATTTTTGTAATAATCTTCCTGCTTATGGCTAGAAAGAAGCTTGTTCAGGCCACTTTTCTCTCTGTAATTGATCATGGTGGCTTGTTGTATATGCATGCAGCCTCCTCTGTATTACAGAGAATGGGACACTGTTTATCATGCATCCTTGCGCTTTTATTACAAATGCCAAGTCACTCACCCACCATTGCACATTGTACCAAATGGTAGGTTGGACCTCACTTTATATGCGCAGAAAGCTACATTTGTATGTGTTCATCTACAAAGCCCTTTTGGGTAAACTCCCTCTTTACCTCTGTAGTCTGGTCTCCACCACCAGCAGTTACCATACCTGGTCTGCTAGGTGGTTGCTACTTAAAGTCCCCAGGACATTTACAGTATTAGGCAAGACTGCCTTCTCCTCTTGTACCAGAGGTATGGAATAGTCTACAAGCCATGCTCCATCTAGATATGTTAGTGCCACTGAATTAATTTACATGTTTAATGGGAGAGACTGTTACAGAGGAGTATAAATGTTTTTTTTAGGCTGGATCATGTTTTGAATTGTATTGTATTGTTGCAAGTTTTAATTCTGTAATGTTTTGATTTTTGCTGCCTTCTTGGCCAGGTCTCCCTTGAAAAAGAGACTGAGGCCTCCCGGGTGGTGCAGTGGTTAAGGGCGCTGTACTGCAGCGCCAGCTGCTCCACCAGAGACTCTGGGTTCGCGCCCAGGCTCTGTCGTAACCAGCCGTGACCGGGAGGTCTGTGGGGCCACGCACAATTGGCCTAGCGTTGTCTGGGTTAGGGAGGGTTTGGCCGGTAGGGAAATCCTTGTCTCATCACGCACCAGCGACTCCTGTGGCGGGCTGGGCGCAGTGCATGCTAACTAACCAAGGTTACCAGGTGACATATTGGTGCGGCTGGCTTCTGGGTTGGCGCTGTGTTAAGGAGGACGCATGACTTTCAACCTTCGTCTCTCCTGAGCCCGTATGGGAGTTGTAGCGATGAGACAATATAGTACAATTGGATACCATGAAATTGGGGAGAAAAAGGGGTAAAATTCACACAAAAAAAGAAAAAGCAAAAAAAAAGACACTAGAGACTTTGGGCTTTTTCAATGGGCTTTTCCTGTTAATTAAAGGTTCAAATAAGCCACATAAAGCCATTCCCAGTTCCATACTCCTATGTCATCACAGAATACTGATGAGTTTAACCATGAAGATGGTGTCTCTACTTTTTCATAACCCTCTTGCATTGCCTCTCATTGGACATCAGACAAGCTGTGGCAAAAGGTTGTTGTGGCCTTATGTCACACCCGGGACAATGAGGACTACAGGTGTAGGATCTTAGTTTGAGCCAGTGTGCTACAGTGGGAGAATAATCCTGCAGCAACAGAACATGTGAATTATTACGTGGATTATAATTATTGGACATTTTTGTAGGGGTTTAAACATTTTTTTGTAAAGGAAAATCAAGTCTGAAATTTCGAAGTGAAAATTACAAACTTCAGAAGCCTTTTTAAACCTCAAATTTTAAATTTCCTACATTGCAGGACAGTTCTCCTGCAACAGGGTGATCAAATTAAAATCTTACATCTGTAAGTAAGTAAGTACTTACTGGGGCAACGGGTAGCTTAGCGCTTAAGAGCGTTGGGCTAGTAACTGAAAGATTGCCGGTTCAAATCCCTTAGTCGACTAGATGAAAAATATGTTGATGTGCTCTTGAGCCAGGCACGTAACCCTAATTGCTCTGGGTGAGAACATCTACAAGAATTGTAATGTGAAATACATTATCTCCACCTGCCACTCTGTTACCCAGTTGATGGAATGTATTGTTTCATGTGTATATCTCTCAAGGTTCTGTAATGTTGTCAAGGTTAGGTAATTTATAATAGACTGTAACTAGAGCTGTAGCGGTGACCGTATTACCGTCACACTGGCAGTCACAGGTCATGACAGCAGTAGAATTCCACGTGACTGTTGAATCACAGTAATCTCCTCTCATGCACTTTGGACATGCTTGGTACCCAATTCGCTGACGAATGTGATGGGAAAATGTTTGAGTACCAGATAGAGCTGCATTTCTCTTCCTTTTCTTCTTCTTCTTTTATAGAACTGAATGCAAGAAAAAAAAAGGTGTCATAGATCTTCAAAAGAAAGGACATTATAATGACATGCTAGCCTAGAGATCACTCAAAGGGAAGACTGTCCCAATCTTTACAGGGATGAAAGAGTGGCAGAGAGTAGTGTCGTGGAAATTCAGTACTGAGAGAAACTTGGTCATTTCTTCAAACAATCATCTTTATTTAATATCAATGAATTATTGCAATAATGAGGAAGGTTGACCCCCCCCCACCCCCCACCCCCCACCCCCACCCACCCCCCACCCCCACCCTTGAGTGTTGGACCGAGTAACCTAACCTTTACACAAATGCAGAGTACTATATATAGCTATATATAGTATGCTCAGTCATGGTTGGTTGCTCATGCCTCATAAGCCACTCTGGGTTCATCATGTCATTTTCTGTCATTTTCTGCATTTTCTGCACATGGGTTGTTGTCTTAACCCCACTTTTCACCCCATTTTTCACAGTAGTTATCAATCAATGTAATCTTGTTCATTATGACCTATATGGCAGAACTGCTCCTAGATCAGCACTCCTACTCTGAGATGCTTGATACATATGGACCCTGGTCCTAGTGCCAGGGAGATTAGACAGAGGGACAGGGAAGGCTGGAACCAAAAGGTCCTGTGTTTGGGGGCGGACATTTGACGTTAGACCTTTGGAATGACAAGGTGACAGGTGTGGTCTGTGGGTGAAACTCTGACAGGTGACAGGTGGGGTCTGTGGGTGAAACTCTGACAGGTGACAGGTGGGGTCTGTGGGTGAAACTCTGACAGGTGACAGGTGGGGTCTGTGGGTGAAACTCTGACAGGTGACAGGTGACAGATGACAGGTGACAGGTGGGGTCTGTGGGTGAAACTCTGACAGGTGCAAAAGCCCTGTCTCACAACACACACACACACACACACACACACACACACACACACACACACACACACACACACACACACACACACACACACACACACACACACACACACACACACACACACACACACCATCCCACCATCTGCAACAGGCACCTTTTTAGGCACTACTGAGTCATTCAGGTCTCGTCCAGTGACAGTTAGCTTGTTATCGGCCCTCTGAGATCTGTAATACGGCTCCTGCTCCTGCAGTGACAGTAGAGAGGGAAGGCCACAGACGAGTGCCTTCTTCTCTTTCCCCAGGGCTCTGTCTCTTTAGACACACAGCACAGGCCAACACACGCACCACACACTACAAATACATATACACACATACACACACACAGACACACACATTACAGTAAACTAATCACCTCTCTGAAATTGATTTCTTAAGAATTTCTCAGTTTGTTTTCACCTTTCCATCGAAAATCAATTGCTTCAGTGAACTGGAAGTAAATCCCTGGAACTGGAACAGTCAGAATAACTGTTGAGAGAGCGGTCTTTCGGTGTTTTGTATGTAAGACAATGGTCCGTATTATTTTGGAGCGCATAAAACATCCTAACATGTTGGCAATGACGTGACAGATCTTTATTTAGCTCTCTCTCTCTCCCTGATTTTTCTGTCGAGTTCTATCTATATCCCTCCGCCTCCCTCATCCCTCCCTCTATCTCTCCTTCTGTTCCTTGCTCTTCTCTCCCTGTGAGTCATTCATTCACAGCATCCATTACACCGGCCCTGCGCTTTGCTATTAGCTTGACCCCCATCTTTCGCTCACACATGCATATACTTACCCTGACACTTAGAGACACACACACACACACACACACACACACACACACACACACACACACACACACACACACACACATTTCAAGCATTTTGCTACACCCGCGATAACATGTGTATGTGACCAATAAAATTTGATTTTATAAGCCTGGCCTGTTACATGGTATCATTACTAAGCCTGGCCAGTTACATGGTATCATTACTAAGCCTGGCCAGTTACATGGTATCATTACTAAGCCTGGCCAGTTACATGGTATCATTACTAAGCCTGGCCAGTTACATGGTATCATTACTAAGCCTGGCCAGTTACATGGTATCATTACTAAGCCTGGCCTGTTACGTGGTATCATTACGAAGCCTGGCCTGTTATGTGGTATCATTACGAAGCCTGGCCTGTTACATGGTATCATTACTAAGCCTGGCCTGTTACATGGTATCATTACTAAGCCTGGCCTGTTACATGGTATCATTACTAAGCCTGGCCTATTACATGGTATCATTACTAAGCCTGGCCTGTTACATGGTATCATTACTAAGCCTGGCCTGTTACATGGTATCATTACTAAGCCTGGCCTGTTACATGGTATCATTACGAAGCCTGGCCTGTTACATGGTATCATTACGAAGCCTGGCCAGTTACATGGTATCATTACTAAGCCTGGCCTGCTTCACTGTCCTGCGTCAACACGCACACACACACACACACACACACACACACACACACACACACACACACACACACACACACACACACACTGTATACACACACACAGACAGTAAGTCTGACACACACACACACACACACACACGCGCACACACACACACACACACACACACACACACACACACACACACACACACACACACACACACACACACACACACACAAACACACACACACACACACACACACACACACACACACACACACACACACACACACACACACACACACACACACACACACACACACAGACAGTAAGTCAGATACACACACACACACACACATGCACATACACATACACACAGAAATACATACTCATTCACCACACACATACAACCATGAACATAGAAACTATGTCATCCCTCACATGCACTCTGTCACATGGCTTCCCTTGATGGTTGGCCAGAAAACAATCACCAAGGCCCACAAGATTTCATTTATACGTGCAATGTCTTTTTTGGCTCAGTGTTTTTTTTCCTTCTCACAATGCTATGATGGGATATTTTATGTCCTTCAGGCTAATATGTTATTATCCTTTCAGACCGTCTGAGTTCTAAAGTATAAATCAGTTTATGGACTTTTTAAAAAGTATTATTATTTCATTATTTTAGGTGGTAGATCTGCTTTAATATTGCAGCTATCTTGTAGCTTCCATCAATGTAATTGTCTGCATAATTTCCAATCCTCCATATATTTTTTCCAATCCTCCACGACCCTCAACCCCGCGCATCTATTTCTGAAGGCCATCCAGTTTGATTTCTATTTGCCATATTTTTAACTGTGCTGTTTTCACAAAAGTTCTGAACCTTTCTATTCTCATAGTTTCTACAGATTGTAAATTAAAGATAAACATTTTTGCTAAAATTATTATTATATTAATGATTGATTTACTATGACTTTTCAAATCACCCAGTAGTGCTATCTGCAGAGTTGGCTCCAGGTAAATGTTGCAATTTGTCAGCCATTCCTGGACCTACGACCAAAACAATCTACATATGGACAGTACCAAAACAAATGCTCTAATGATTCTGTCTCTTCGCAGCAAAATCTGCAGAGCTGGGACTGTTGTATCCCCCATATATATAACATTCTATTGGTTGCAAGAATTTTGTATAATAATTTAATCTGATTCAAATTATTTATCACAAAACCATTTGATGTTGCCAATTATTTTTTATGATTACTTCATTGGCAAAGTGAGCAAACTTAGGCAGGAAATGCCAACAGCGAACAGTGAGCGATCGTATTCATGCTTAAAAAAAACATGAAAGAAAAGCAGTGCAAGTATTGAATTTTGTAAAGTTAGTGTGGGAGATCAATAATGACAAACCTCCTGGCATTGACAACTTAGATGGAAAGCTACTGATGGGATAAGTCGATTTTCCACAAAGCTTCATCTTGTTTCCTGTAAACAATAGATGTAAAATTCCTTCTAACCTCCGCAACAGATGTGGGATATATACACACACACTCATACACACTCAACCCCTTTCCCCCTGCAAACAACCACACGCTCAGATGTTCAACAGTTGTTCCATCTCCAAGCCCAACTCAAGAAAGGACTTGATGTGTGAATGTATATACAGTTGCAGCTGTTTGAGAAGGCATGTTTGATTAACCAATGTCAAGTCCTAGGTGATGGAGGTCAGATTCACCCCTTTCCCCTGAAACACACACACGCTGGTCACCCGTTGTGACCATTTTCCCAAGCATCTCTGTGCAGTCAGACCTTTGGTTATTCTGTGCCAGCAGGGACACAATAATTTGCCCCCTCTCTGACTGTCCGAGACAGTTATTGTTGCCAGCACTGCCACTACCTGGGTGGGGGCACCCCACCGGAATCCCCACCGGCTAGATACAAGATCGTCAATGTGCTCATTAGCAGCTTTGAGCAATTCCTTGTATATTATGCTCTCCCATCAGGGGGCTTTGTAGGACCAACCCTGCCAGGCAGGCTCAGAATCTTGAGGGGTTTTATGGACGTTATGTGGTTGTATTTCTCAGAATTTCGCAAATTGTACCAGATGCTTTTTTTGTTAACAGCATTGGCCTTTAAAATGACTCAGCAGAACATAGGATAACCCTTTTAGGTTCTAGATAACACCTTTCTTTCCAAGAGTGTAGATAAAGTAACCTGCCATCCAGAGAATTGGAGCGTCGTTATTCATTTATCCTGCTTGTTGGGCTTTTAACATTTTATAGGGATAGAGAAAATGGTGGGTGTGTTTGTGTGTGTCTGTGTGTTTGTGTGTGTCTGTGTGTGTCTGTGTGTTTGTGTGTGTCTGTGTGTTTGTGTGTGTTTGTGTGTGTCTGTGTGTTTGTGTGTGTCTGTGTGTTTGTGTGTGCCTGTGTGTGTGTTTGTGTGTGTCTGTGTGTTTGTGTGTGTCTGTGTGTGTCTGTGTGTTTGTGTGTGTCTGTGTGTTTGTGTGTGCCTGTGTGTGTGCCTGTGTGTGTGTCTGTGTGTTTGTGTGTGTCTGTGTGTCTGTGTGTGTCTGTGTGTTTGTGTGTGTCTGTGTGTGTCTGTGTGTTTGTGTGTGTCTGTGTGTTTGTGTGTGTCTGTGTGTCTGTGTGTGTCTGTGTGTTTGTGTGTGTCTGTGTGTTTGTGTGTGCCTGTGTGTGTGTCTGTGTGTCTGTGTGTGTGTTTGTGTGTGTCTGTGTGTGTGTTTGTGTGTGTCTGTGTGTTTGTGTGTGTCTGTGTGTTTGTGTGTGTGTCTGTGTGTCTGTGTGTTTGTGTGTGTCTGTGTGTCTGTGTGTTTGTGTGTGTCTGTGTGTTTGTGTGTGTCTGTGTGTCTGTGTGTGTCTGTGTGTTTGTGTGTGTCTGTGTGTTTGTGTGTGCCTGTGTGTGTGTCTGTGTGTCTGTGTGTGTGTCTGTGTGTCTGTGTGTGTCTGTGTGTTTGTGTGTGTCTGTGGGTTTGTGGGTGCCTGTGTGTGTGTCTGTGTGTGTGTTTGTGTGTGTCTGTGTGTTTGTGTGTGTCTGTGTGTCTGTGTCTGTGTCTGTGTCTGTGTGTGTGTTTGTGTGTGTCTGTGTGTTTGTGTGTGTTTGTGTGTGCCTGTGTGTGTGTCTGTGTGTCTGTGTGTGTGTTTGTGTGTGTTTGTGTGTTTGTGTGTGTCTGTGTGTGTCTGTGTGTCTGTGTGTTTGTGTGTGTCTGTGTGTCTGTGTGTGTGTTTGTGTGTGTCTGTGTGTTTGTGTGTGCCTGTGTGTGTGTCTGTGTGTGTGTTTGTGTGTGTCTGTGTGTTTGTGTGTGTATGTGTGTGTCTGTGTGTCTGTGTGTCTGTGTGTGTTCCACTCTAAGTTGATTTGTTTTACTATATTACTAGTTACTGAGTTGAAATGGCTTTGCATGTTAAAGGTGGCTGACGTGGAGATTATATGGAAGGGAAATAGTGCACACAATGTTAGTTACATGGTATCATTACGAAGCCTGGCCTGTTACATGGTATCATTACTAAGCCTGGCCTGCTACATGGTATCATTATTAAGCCTGGCCTGTTACATGGTATCATTACTAAGCCTGGCCTGCTTCACTCTTCTGCATCCACACACACACACACACACACACACACACACACACACACACACACACACACACACACACACACACACACACACACACACACACACACACACACACACACACACACACACACACACACACACACACACACACACACACACACACACACACACACACACACACACACACACACACACAGTAAGTCAGATACACACACACATACATATATACATAAATACAAACATAATGGATCAGAGTGAAGGAGCTTAAGAGGAGATGGTTAACAATCTTCTATCATCCCTCTCCTTCCCAACAGCCCCCCTCCACGTCCCCCTGCATCCCTCTAGTCTTTGACGTCACTGTGACTGTGCAGCCAATCAGGTTCCTGAGTCACACCCACCACCTTTCCTTAGCCAATCCTCCTTCTCTCAGTCTTTTTAAACCCCACAAGCTCTGGAAACACAACACACACACACACCTGGGAGCAAAGCAGTGCGGACGGATGGAACATAAAACACACACTAAGAACTACACCACGCACCACACACGCCGAGACAGAGTAAGTGGATCGTCTTGCAAAGAGATTGCATGTGAAGCTAGAACTCGTATCTCTCTCCCTTTCTCTTTCTGTCTGAATCTTTCTCTTTGTCTCTTTTTTCTGACTTCATCAGTCTCTTCCTCTTCCTCTTCCTGTCTCCATTTATTTTTATTTATCCAGATAACTTCTTCATCCCATCTCTCTCTCTCTCTCTCTCTCTCCCTTCTGCCTGTCTTTCTCTCTCCATATATCTCAATTTCTCCCTCCTGATACTAATCTCTTCTCTCCGTCTTTCACCCTCCAGACAAATGCTACCTCCAGACAACCTCATCAGAGGAAGCAGCAGCCCCAGTAGCAGCAGAAAGAAGAGAACCACGAGGAAAACCACCAGAGGAACCCCTCTCACTCCTCTCCTCTTCCAAGGACCTCAGCTCTGAGATGGGCTGCTCCTCGGGACGCCAGACCCCAGGGCATCACTCAGACCTGGACTGTGGCAGCAGCCTACCCCCGGAGTCGCCCCATGGAGGAGGGGACCTGGTCTTACCCCCAGAGTCACTCTCTACGCTGCAGTGTCTGGCCCAGGCCACGGGTGGTACGGAGAAGTCCTGGTACCGCTGTGTGTTTCCGTTCGGGGTGATCTCTTTGGTGATCGGGGTAGCGGGAACGGCAGTCACCTTCATGTATAACACGCCAGACCTGTACCAGACCAAGGTGGTGTCCATGGTGCTGCTGGTGGTGGGGGTGGTCATGCTGCTGATGGCAGCCATCTGCTGGAGGGACCACAGGCTGAAGAGGAGGAAGAAGAAGGAGGGAGGTTTCTTCTGCTCCGAACAGGGCAACATGTGAGGTCTGGAGGAGGAAGGAGGAGGAGGGGGGGGGGGGGTGGAGGGATGGATGGTACAGAGACATAGACACAAATAGATGGATGGATGAGTTGAACATCTGAAAGGTCCAAACCGATCAACCTGGCACGTGCTTAACTCTAGGAGCGAGACACTAGATCT